>NW_019944489.1:79708-125207 GCF_002910315.2 Salvelinus sp. IW2-2015 | reverse complement strand
AATTGTTAACTTGGGTCAAACGTTTCGGGTAGCCTTCAACAAGCTTCCACAATAAGTTGGGTGAATTTTGGTCCATTCCTCCTGACAGAGCTGGTGTAACTGAGTCAGGTTTGTAGCCTCGTTGATTGCACACTCTTTTCCAGTTCTGCCACACATTTCTATGGGATTTAGGTCAAGGCTTTGTGATGGCCACTCCAATACCTTGACTTTGTTGTCTAACCATTTTGCCACAACTTTGGAAGTATGCATAATTTTCCTCCCTCATGATGCCATATATTTTGCGAAGTGCACCAGACCCTCCTGCAGAAAAGCACCCCCACAACATGATGCTGCCACCCCGTGCTTCACGGTTGGGATGGTGTTCTTCGGCTTGCAAGCCTCCTCCTTTTTCCTCCAAACATAACGATGTCATTATGCCAAACAGTTCTATTTTTGTTTCATCAGACCAGAGTACATTTCTCCAAAAAGTACGTTATTTGTCCCCATGTGCAGTTGCAAATCGTAGTCTGGCATTTTATGGCGCTTTTGGAGCAGTGGATTCTTCTTGCTGAGTGGCATTTCAGGTTATGTCGATATAAGACTCGTTTTACTGCAGATATAGATACTTCTGTACCTGTTTCCTCCAGCATCTTCACAAGGTCCTTTGCTGTTGTTCTGGGATTGATTTGCACTTTTCGCACCAAAGTACATTCATCTCTAGGAGACAGAACGCGTCTCCTTCTTGAGCGGAATGACGGCTGCGTAGTCCCAGGGTGTTTATACTTGCGTATTATTATTTGTACAGATGAACGTGGTACCTTCAGGCATTTGGAAATTGTTCCCAAGATGAACCAGACTTGTGGAGGTCTACAATTATTTTATGAGGTCTTGGCTGATTTCTTTTGATTTTCATGATGTCAAGCAAAGAGGCACTGAGTTTGAAGGTAGGCCTTGAAATACATCCACAGTTACACCTCCAATTTACTCAAATTATGGCAATTAGCCCATCAGAAGCTTCTAAAGCCATGACATCATTTTCTGGAATTTTCCAAGCTGGTTAAAGCACAGTCAACTTAGTGTATGTAAACTTCTGACCCACTGGAATTGAGATACAATGATTATAAGTGAAATAATCTGTCTGTAAACAATTGTTTGAACAATTACTTGTGTCATGCACAAAGTAGATGTCCTAACGACTTGTCAAAACTATAGTTTGTTAACAAGAAATGTGTGGAGTGGTAAACTTCCGACTTCAACTGTATCGACCTAGCTCTGGTCCTATCTCATGATTCATATACGGTCATAGGTTTAGTCCATCGGAAAACATTCATCTTTGTTTTGTTTTGTCTTCTCTCACTGTGAGAGAGAAAAGCATCCTAGATATAGCTCTCTCCCACTCTCTTTCTTTCTCCCTCTCTCGTCCCCTTCTCCCGTTTCCTCTTCTCCCTCTGTCTCCCTCTCCCGTTTCCTCTTTCTCCCTCTCTCTCTTTGTCCCCTTCTCCCATTTCCTCTCTGTTTCTCTTCCATTTAAAATTGACCCCCTGGGTAAGCCTTGTCATGTCCAGGTGTTAGTGTATACTTGTATACACCCTGCAGTGCAGATAAAGCTCTATCCCTGTTCCTCTCGGGAGAGACAGAGCAGAGTACAGCACACTGGTGTATTGATTTCCGTTTGCTCATACCTTAGAGAGTAGAGGAGTAAAGGGGAATCTTGGAAGACCAGGGCGTACCTGTGAGAGAGAAATGTGTAATGCTAGTGGGTTGAGTCTTGCTGGGTTGACGATGGCAGCCATTGTTTTCTCCTTTCATTTCTCTCCCCCACTGTATATATATAAGATATAACATATTAGTATTTGACCCAAATTTTGTTCACTGACTTTCAAAGTGAAACTCAAAGGTAATGAAGAGATACAAACGCCATTGATGTCCACTAATACATTTTGAACACATGGAGCGCACAGACAATGAGGAATGATGCCAGTCAAGTACTTTGTCACATATAACAATCTGACGGAGTGTGTGTGTGTTTTAGTGCATGCCTGTGTGTTCATACTTGCATAGGAATAGGTTAAGGCCCTCTGTCCATCTTGCTGTATCGACCTAGCTCTGGTCCTATCTCATGATTCATATACGGTCATAGGTTTAGTCCATCGGAAAACATTCATCTTTTGTTTTGTTTTGTCTTCTCTCACTGTGAGAGAGAAAAGCATCCTAGATATAGCTCTCTCCCACTCTCTTTCTTTCTCCCTCTCTCTGTCCCCTTCTCCCGTTTCCTCTTTCTCCCTCTGTCTCCCTCTCCCGTTTCCTCTTTCTCCCTCTCTCTCTTTGTCCCCTTCTCCCATTTCCTCTCTGTTTCTCTTCCATTTAAACTTGACCCCCTGGGGTAAGGCCTTGTCATGTCCAGGTGTTAGTGTATACTTGTATACACCCTGCAGTGCAGATAAAGCTCTATCCCTGTTCCTCTCGGGAGAGACAGAGCAGAGTACAGCACACTGGGTGTATTGATTTCCTGTTTGCTCATACCTTAGAGAGTAGAGGAGTAAAGGGGAATCTTGGAAGACCAGGGCGTACCTGTGAGAGAGAAATGTGTAATGCTAGTGGGTTGAGTCTTGCTGGGTTGACGATGGCAGCCATTGTTTTCTCCTTTCATTTCTCTCCCCACTGTATATATATAAGATATAACATATTAGTATTTGACCCAAATTTTGTTCACTGACTTTCAAAGTGGAAACTCAAAGGTAATGAAGAGATACAAACGCCATTGATGTCCCACTAATACATTTTGAACACATGTAGCGCACAGACAATGAGGGAATGATGCCAGTCAAGTACTTTGTCACATATAACAATCTGACGGAGTGTGTGTGTGTTTTAGTGCATGCCTGTGTGTTCATACTTTGCATAGGAATAGGTTAAGGCCCTCTGTCCATCTGTTGGTCTCCTTTTCTTCCAGACGTCCCTCATCCATCCATTCCCCTACAGTAGTCATCGGCTCTCTGCTTACTGCTGTGGAAGGTTGTAGGAAATGGTGGCAAGTGTGCATTTTACAGACATGTTGTGTGGGTGTGCATGCGCAGTGACGCATTTCTCAAAGACTGTACTGTGGCGTTAAATACGCATTTTAGAGTCCCTCTCTCTCTCTCTCACTTACTCACTCACTCACTCACTCACTCACTCACTCACTCACTCACTCACTCACTCACTCCACTCACTCACTCACTCACTCACTCACTCACTCACTCACTCACTCACTCACTCACTCACTCACTCACTCACTCACTCACTCACAGCAACTTAATATATTTTGTTTAACTAGGTAAGAACAAATTCTTATTTACAATGACGGCCAAACCCGTACGACGCTGGGCCAATTGTGCGCCACCCTATGGGACTCCCGAACACGGCCGGCGGTGATGCAGCCTGGATAGAAACTTAATACAGAGGAGGAACAAGTTGTTATGGTATCGCAACAGCAGGTACATTTCAGGGAAATACAAGCTTTGACAACGACTTTTGATTCAAACACGTTAGTGTCTTTCAACCTGAAATGATTTAAATGGCTACCCAGACTTTATGCATTTCACCCCCTACCTACATGAAYATATTACCTCAATCAATCACCTAACCAAACCTACATGTATATATTACCTCAATCAATCACCTAACCAAACCTACATGTAGATATTACCTTAATTAATCACCTAACCAAACCTACATGTACATATTACCTCAATCAATCACCTAACCAAACCTACATGAAGATATTACCTCAATTGATTCCCCCCAACGACCTCGTACCCCAGTTTCTATCTTTTTAACTACATTGTTGGAAAAGGGCTCTTAAAGCAAACATTTCACGGTAAACTCTACACTTGTTGTATTCGGCGCATGTGACAAATAACATTTGATTTGATTTGAGTGAGTAAATGATCACGAAAACTGCCTGCAAAATGGATGATGCTATCCAAGTCAGATACTGTCACGAACACAACCGTTGAGTTAACAGTGTAGAGTGAATCAAATAAAATCAAATAAAATCAAATAAAATTTTATTTGTCACATACACATGGTTAGCAGATGTTAATGCGAGTGTAGCGAAATGCTTGTGCTTCTAGTTCCGACAATGCAGTAATATAATATATAATAACCAACATCACGGATGAATGGCAGTGAGATGGCACGCAGAGCATCGAGAATGAGTCTCTGATACCCGTCATAGATAAATCACATCAAGGACAAAAGCAGACGGGCGCCGTACTGTAAGGYAGATTTACAATATTAACATAATTAATAATAATAAGTACATTTTGTCAACGGGACAATAACCAAGGGTCAAAATAACCATACGTTGATTGGTCTGTCAGACACTGTCCCTCAGCTTATGGCAGGCAGCAATGTAGTGCTCTGCCAACCCACAGCTCTCTGCGTCCTCCGCCCCAACAGGACGGGTAGCCTATCCTCATCAGATCGGTCTTTGAAACCTTGAATGAGGAGGGAGGACGTGAGGGAGGGGATTGGATGAAAAATAAACACAACCCCCCCCCACCCCCTGACTTTGGGTAATTTTGATGCAAGCTATTTCCATATGATGTTCTCAATGCAGCCAGGGATATCCCTCTAACGCCACCACCACTAGGGGCAGTCCGTCTCTCCTCTCACTGCAGCCCTAGCATAGATCCTATTTACAATGTTGAGTTCTTTCTAGACCCTGGAGAGAACAAATTCACTTTTACCTTATCAAACAGATGTCCAACACCCCCTCACCCCACCACCACCTCCTTGTCAACCCTCTGAACTCCTCCTCCGCTCCTCACCTCTCTTTCCCAGCCTTCAAACCCTTTTTTTTTCTTTTTCTGTCAAGTCAGCTTTGAGCGTTCAAAACTTGTTTGTCCTATCGGGTCCACTAGCCGCCTCCCCCCTGCCGCGCTCCCTGGCGCCCCCCCCCCGCCACGCTCCCTGGCGCCCCCCCCCATTCCAATCGATAGGCTGTTTTCAGTTCACTCACAACAGTCTCAAACTCTGTTTGTTTGAGTCAGGATTTATTGCGAGCCTCGCTCGGTTGAGTACTCAATCTGCCACGCGCTATCAATCAAATCGCAAGCGGCGACGATGAACTTTTCCCGCAGAGAGAACTGGAACAGAACATTATCTTCCTGGGCTCACAGCACCTGGTCGGCCACTGAGATTGGCTACGGCGCTGCACTTTGTTACAGGCCGCGTCACATCAGTCAAGCAAAGAGCAGAGGAGCGGAGACGGGAGAGAGGCGCAGGGTGACAGTGAAGCGAAGGGCAGACAACTCCTATTTCGTCTCAACGTAGTAGGGTCCTCTGTCTCACTTTTTTTTTGGGGGGGGGGGGGGGGGTGAATGTTTTGAAGTGAAGAGGATTTTGGGGAATATCGTTTTTGTCATATTTTGTATATATTTCGGAGGATAGGGAGTTGGAGAGTTTGTGTCTGTTATATTTCACTCACTAATTGGTTTGTCAGTGTCCCTGTTATATTTCATCTACACTAATTGTGTTTGTCAGTGTCCTGTTATATTTCATCATACTAATTGTGTCTGTCAGTGTCCCTGTTATATTACATCTACTGATGTGTTTGTCATGCTGTTATATTTCATTTACGATTGTGTCTGTCAGTGTCCTGATATATATTTCATTCATACTGATTGTGTCTGTAAGTGTCCCTGTTATATTTCATTCATACTGATTGTGTCTGTCAGTGTCCCTGTATATATTTCATTCATACTGATTGTGTCTGTCAGTGTCCCTGTTATATTCATTCATACTGATGTGTCTTGTCATGTCCTGTTTATTACATTCATACTGATTGTGTTGTCAGTGTCCCTGTTATATTTCATAATACTGATGTGTCTGTCAGTGTCCCTGTTATATTACATTCATACTGATTGTGTCTGTCAGTGTCCCTGTTATTTACATACATACTGATGTGTCTGTCAGTGTCTGTTATATTACATCATACTGACTGTGTCTGTCAGTGTCCTGTTATATTACATTCATACTGACTGTGTCTGTCAGTGTCCCTGTTATATTAACATTCATACTGATTGTGTCTGTCAGTGTCCCTGTTATATTACATTCATACTGATTGTGTCTGTCAGTGTCCCTGTTATACACTACATGACAAAAAGTATGTGAATACCTGTTTTGTCAAACATCTCATAAAAAATAATGAGCTTAATATGGAGTTGGTCTGTGGAGTATCCTAGTGGTCTGTGGAGTAGAATAGTGTCTGGTGGAGTAGCATAGTGGTCCTGTGGAGTTAGCATAGTGGTTTGTGGAGTAGCATAGTGTCTGTGGAGATAGCATAGTGTCTGTGGAGTAGTATAGTCTTGGAGTAGCATAGTGTCTGTGGAGTAGCAATAGTGTCTGTAGTAGCATAGTGTCTGTGGAGTATCATAGTGTCTGTGGAGTAGATAGGTGTCTGTGGAGAAGCATAGTGTCTGTGGAGTTAGTATAGGTGGCTGGAAGTAGCTAGTGTCTGTGTAGTAATAGTGTCTGTAGTAGCATAGTGTGTCGTGGAGTAGCAGTAGTAGTGTCATGTGGAGTAGCGCATAGTGGTCTGTGGAGTAGTATAGTGTCTGGAGTAGATAGTGGTCTGTGGAGAGAATAGTGTCTGTAGTAGCATAGCGTCTGGGAGTAGTTAATAGGTGTCTGTGGAGTAGTATAGTGTCTGTGGGAGTGAGATAGCGTCTGTGGAGAAGCATAGTGTCTGTGGAGTAGTATAGTGTCTGGAGTAGCATAGTGTCTGTAGTAGAATATGTCTGTGAGTAGAATAGTGTCTGTGGAGTAGAATAGTGTCTGTGGGAGTCATAGTTTCTGTAGTAGTATGTGTCTGTAGTAGCATAGTGTTGTGGAGTAGAATAGTGGTCTGTGGAGTCAATAGCGTCTGTGGAGTAATAGCGTCTGTGGAGTAGAATAGTGTATGTAGTAGCAATAGTGTCTGTGGATAGAATAGTGTTGTGGAGTAGAATAGTGTCTGTAGTTAGTATAGTGTCTGTGGAGTAGAATAGTGTCTGTAGTAGTATAGTGTCTGTGGAGTAGAATAGTGCTGTGAGTAGATAGTGTCTGTGGAGTAGCTAGTGTATTGGTAGTAGCATAGTGTCTGTGGAGTAGAATAGTGTCTGTGGAGTAGACTAGTGTCTGTAGTAGCATAGTGTCTGGTGAGGTAGAATAGTTGTTGCTAGTAGTATAGTGGTCTGTGGAGTAGCTGTGTTCTGTGGAGTAGTATAGTGTCTGTGGAGTGTATAAGTCTGTGAGTAGAATAGTGTCTGGAGTAGCATAGTTGTCTGTGAGTAGCATAGTGTTGTAGTAGCATCGTGTCTGTGGATAGCATAAGTGTCTGTGGAGTAGAAAAGTGTCTGTAGTAGCATAGTTGTCTGTGGAGTAGCATAGTGTTGTGGAATAGAAGTGTCTGTGGAGTAGCATAGTGTCTGGAGTAGCATATGTGTCTGTAGTAGATGTGTCTGTGGTGTAGAATAGTGTCTGTGGAGTTAGCATAGTTGGTTGTGGAGTAGACATGTGTCTGTAGAGATAGTGTTGTGGAGTAGAAGTGTCTGTGGAGTGAATAGTGTTGTAGTAGCTAGTAGGGTCTGTGAGTGTATAGTGTTGTAGTAGATGTGTTGTGGAAGTAGTAGTGTGTAGTCATAGTGTCTGTTGGATTCTAGTGTTTGTAGTAGTATGTGTTGTGGAGTGTGACTAGTGGTGTGATTAATGTCGTGGAGTAGATAGCGTCTGTGGAGTAGAATAGTGTCTGTAGTAGCATAGGTCTGTGGAGTAGCATAGTGTCTGTGGAGTGCATAGTGGGTTGTGGAGTAGCATAGTGTCTGTGAATTCAAGGGCAATAAACATAAAACCAAGTAGGAAGACTGTCCAGCTGTTCAAATGCATTGGACTTAGAGAGGCACTATATCAATCAATTCATTATGATCATTATTGTCCGCTGTTCATAGTCTTGATAGTAAAGGTTGACATGTGCTGCAGTTTATTTCCTCTGTCCACTACAGTCCAGTCTAAAACTATCGGTCACTTATATTTGAATTACAACCACCTTGTCACCGTAATTCAAATTGCAGTCACAGATCATCAAAGATTCATGGCTTCAGTAACTGCTCTGATGTCCCGATCCATAACACGGCTAACCTGCCTGCCCTCTCCGGCCCCCTCATACCCACGGCCAACAATCCTGCCCTCTGTCCCGATCCATACCCATGGCCAACCGCTGCCGCCTCTCCGTCCCCTGATCCATACGCCATGGCCAACAAGCTACCTGCCTCTCTGTCCCGATCGCATACCCATGACCAACAAACTGCCTCTCTGTCCCCGATCCATATACATGGCCAACAATCCTGCCTCTCTGTCCGGATCCATACCATGGCAACAACTACCTGCCTCTCTGTCCCCGATCTATAACCATGGCAACAAACTGCTCTCTGTCCCCGATTCCATACCATGATCAAAACAAACCTGCTCTCTGTCCCCGATCCTTACATGGCAACAACTGCCTCTCTGTCCGATACATACCCAATGGCCAACAAACTGCTCTATTTCCCCCGATCCATACCCATGGCAACAACTGCCTCTGTCCCGACTACATACACCAGGCAACAACCTGCCATCTGTCACCGATCCATACCCATGCCAACAAACCTGCCTCTCTGTCCTCGATCCATACCACGTGCCAACAAACCTGCCTCTGTCCCGATCCATACCACGGCCAACAATCGCTCTCTGTCCCTGATCCATACCCATGGCCAACCTACCTGCCTCTGTCCCCGATCCACACCGCATGGCCAACGCTACCCTGCTCTCTGTCCCCGATCCATACCACTGGCACAAACTGCTCTCTGTCCGATCCATACCCATGGCCAACCTACCTGCCTCTCTGTCCGATCATACCACGGCCAACAATCTGCCTACTTCTGTCCCCGATCCATACCGCATGGCCAACCTACCTGTCCTCTCTGTCCCGATCATACCGGCACACCTGCCTCTGTCCGATCCATACCCATGGCCAACAATACTGTCTCTGTCCCGATCATACCCATGGCAACCTATCTGCTCTCTGTCCCCGATCATACCCATGGCCAACACTCCTGCGTCTGTCCCGATCCATACCATGGCCAACAACTACACTGCCTGCTCTGTCCCCGATCCATACCATGGCCAACAATTACCTGCCTCTCTGTCCCGATCCATACCATGGCCAACAACCTGCCTCTCTGGTCCCGATCCATACCACGCAACAATCCTGCATCTGTCCATCCATACATGGCCAAACCGCCTTTGTCCCGTCATACCAGGCCAACAAACCTGCCTCTGTCCCTGATCATCCACGGCCAACAATCTGCCTCTCTGTCCCGATCCATACCATAGGCAACCTACCTGCCTCTCTGTCCCGATCCACACCATGGCCAACTACCTGCCTCTCTGTCCCCCGATCCATACCACGGCCAACAGCCTGCCTCTCTGATCCCCGATCCTACCATGGCCAACCTACCTGCCTTCTGTCGGATCCATACCACGGCCAACAATCCTGCCTCTCTGTCCCGATACATACCATGGCAACTACTGTCTCTCTGTCCGATCCATACCCCAGGCCAAACACTGCCTCTCTGTCCCGTCCATACATGGCCAACAATCCTGCTCTCTGGTCCGATCCATACCCATGGCCAACCTACCTGCTCTCTGTCCCGTCCATACCCCATGGCCAACAAACTATGCCTCTCTGTCCCGATCCATACCCATGGCAACAAACTACTGCCTCTCTGTCCCCAGACCATAACATGGCCAACAATCCTGCCTCTCTGTCCCCGATCCATACCCTGGCCAACAACCTCTGCCTCTCGTCCCGATCCATACCCACGGCCAACAATCCTGCCACTCTGTCCGATCCATACCCATGGCCAAAAAACCTGCCTCTCTGTCCCCGATCCATACCACGGCCAAACAAACTGCCTCGTCCCGTCCCATTACCCACCGGCCCAACAATCCTGCTCTCTGTCCCGATCCATACCCATGGCCAACCTACCTGCCTCTCTGTCCCGATCACCCATGGCAACAACTACCTGCCTCTCTGTCCCCGATCCATCACACGGCCAACAAACCGCCTCTCTGTCCCGATCCATACCCATGGCAACCTACCTGCTCTCTGTCCCGATCCCATACCACCGGCCACAACCTGCTTCTGTCCGATCCATACCTGGCCAACCTACCTGTCTCTCTGTCCCGATCCATACACCGGCCAACAAACCTGCCTCTCGTCCCGATCATACCATGGCCAAAATCTGCCTCTCTGTCCCCGATCCATACCATGGCAACCTACCTGCTCTCTGTCCCCGATCCATACCCATGGCCAACAACTACCTGCCTCTCTGTCCCGATCCATACCATGGCCAACAACTACCTGCCTCTCTGTCCCGATCCATCCTGCAATCTGCCTGTACCGTCCATACCCATGGCAACAACACTTGCCATCATACATGCCTCCTTTCCCGATCCATACCCACGGCCAACAAACCTATTTACATTGGAACCTGTCTTCATTCCTATGGGGTGACACTTGGTCACCCCTAATATTTTTTACAGTGGAACCTTTATGAAATCTGTGGAACGTGCCCAGATCACCAATTAGACACGTCGCACCAGTGCGCCTCCATAAAAACTCCCTCAACTGCATTAATAACAGGGAGCCAAAAAGGTGACAGCCATAAAAAGTTTTCTCTCTCACAGCAGCTAGCTGGAGCAGGGATTTAGTGACTGTCTGTTCGGCAGGTAGGGGAGAGGGCTTGCGGTTTTAAGGCTCATGATGAACTTAACCTGTTGAACTGTGTGGTGTGTGTGTGTGTGTGTGTGTGTGTGTGTTGTGTGTGTGTGTGTGTGTGTGTGTGTGTGTGTGTGTGTGTGTGTGTGTGTGTGTGTGTGTGTGTGTGTGTGTGGTGTGTGTGTGTGTGTGTGTGTGTGTGTGTGTGTGTACAGTACGTGTGTCTCAAAATCAAATCAATTGTTATTGGTCACTAACACGTGTTTAGCAGATGTTTTGGCAGGTGTAGCAAATGATTGTGTTTTTCAGATCCAACAGTGCAGTAATATCTAACAATTTTACAACAATACACACAAAACTAAAGGAATGGAATTAAGAATATATAAATATTTGGACAGCAATGTCAGAGGCAAAGCATAGACTAAGATACAGTAGAATAGTATAGAATACATGAGATGAGTAATGCAAAACATTTTACATTATTAAAGTGACAAGTGTTCCATTTATTACAGTTGCCAGTGATTTCAAGTCTATGTATATAGGGCAGCAGCCTCTAAGATGCTATGATGGCTATTTAACAGTATGATGGTCTTGAGATAGAAGCTGTTTTTCAGTGTCTCGGTCCCAGCTTTGATGTACCTGTACTGACATTGCCTTCTGGATCATAACGGGATGAATAGGCAGTGGCTTGGATGGTTGTTGTCCTTGATGATATTTTTGGCCTTCCTGTGACATAGGATGCTCTCAATTGTGCATCTGTAAAGCGTTGTGAGGGTTTTAGGTACCAAGCCATATTTCTTCAGCCACGCACGCCTCCAACTCAATCATGAAGTTTGCAGATGACACAAGATTTAATGCCCGATTACCAACAGTAACGAGACAGCCTACAGGGAGGAGGTGAGGGCCCTGGGAGTTTGGTGCCAGGAAAATAACCTCTCATTCAACGTCAACAAAACAAAGGAGCTGATCGTGGACTTCTGGAAACAGCAGTACCCCCCCTCCCCCCCATCCACATAGAGAAGGTGGAGAAGGTGGAAAGCTTCAAGGGCCAAAGCGTACACATCACCGACAAACTGAAATGGTCCACCCGCACAGACAGTGTTGTTATTCCCTCCGTAAGGCAATCAAACAGGCAACATGTCAGTATAGAGACAAAGTGGACTCGCAATTCACCGCCTCAGACACGAGACGTAGGTGGCAGGTTCTACAGACAATCACAGACTACAAAGGGAAAACCAGTCACGTCGTGGACACCGACGTCTTGCTTCCGGAAACGCTTTCTTTGCCCGCTTTGAGGATAGCACAGTGCCACTAACGCGGCTCACGTTGCCGGCCGAGACGGCATCCCTAGCCGGCCCAGACGGCATCCCTAGCCGGCCCAGACGGCATCCCTAGCCGGCCCAGACGGCCTCCCTAGCCGGCCCAGACGGCATCCCTAGCCGGCCCAGACGGCATCCCTAACCGGCCCAGACGGCCTCCCTAGCCGGCCCAGACGGCATCCCTAACCGGCCCCGACGGCATCCCTAACCGGCCCAGATGGCATCCCTAACCGTGTCCTCAGAGCATGTGCAGACCAGCTGGCTCAAGTGTTTACAGACATATTCAATGTCTCCCTTTGCCAGTCTGTTGTCCTCACATACTTCAAGATGTCCACCATTGTTCCTGTACCCAAGAAGGTAAAGGTAACTGAACTAAATGACCGTTGCCACTAGCACTCATTTCTGTCATCATGAAGTTCTTTGAGAGGCGAGAAGGCTAGGCATCCCGCTAGCGGGACAACTTCCGGTGAAACTGGAGGGCGCGCAATTCAAATAAATAATCATAGAAATTATGGATATTAAACATTTAGGGATATACAATTGTCTTATATCGGTTAAAAGCTTAAATTCTTGTTAATCTAACTGCACTGTCCAATTTACAATAGGCTTCACAGTGAAAGCATGCCATGCGATTGTGTGAGGAAAGCGCCCAACATCAAAATATTTTCCCACCAGAACATGTTTCATACATTCACAAATAGCGATTAAATATTCACTTTCTTTTTGAAAATCTTCCTCTGATTTGTCATCCAAAGGGTCCCAGCTACAACATTTTTTCTTCGATAAAAGCCTTCTTTATTTGCATATCCTGGRTTCAGGGCCTGAGCAACAGGCAGTTTACTTTGGGCACGTCAGTCAGGCGGAAATGGAGAAAAATAGACCCTGAAGAAGTTTATAACTGCAACGTTTGTATGTATATATAATATCCCAGTCACCTTGTCATGGTTAAATGTGGTGGTTCGCGGTTTCAGTTTTGAGCAAATGCTGCCATCTATCCACGATTTCTGGTTAGGGTAGGTTTTAGTAGTCAGAGTGTGTGCAACATCTGCTATACACTTTCTGATCAACTCAATCACGGTATCAGTGTATTCGTCAATGTTATTCTCGGAGGCTACCCGGAACATATCCCAGTCCTTGTGATCAAAACAAACTTGTCAGACCAGCATTGAATAGTCCTTAGTACGATTACTTCTTGTTTAAGTTTCTGGCTAATGGAATGGAGGAGCGAAATAGAGTCGTGATCAGATTTGCCAAAGAGAGGGCGGGGGAGGGCCTTGTAGGCATCCAGGAAGTTGGAGTAGCAGTGGTCGAGTGTTTTAGCAGAGTGAATAGTCAATGTGTTGATAGAACTTCGATAGCATTTTCATAAAAATGTCTTGTTAATTAATAACCTTTCTGGACTCCCATCCCGGATCCGATATTTTGTCATCAGAAACCTGACTAGCATAGCGTAGCCTGCGCACGGTTATTCATAAAATATTAATTTTCATGAAATCACCAAGTGCCCATATTGCAAAACACAGTTTTAGCCTTTTGTTTGAATCCATCTGTCGTTCTCAGATTTTTTAATTATGCTTTACAGCACTAGCAATTACTTGCATTTGTGTAAAATTTATCGATCGCTCGACAAAACATAAGAACACTTAAGAGTCAGGTAACTTGGTCACGAAAATCCAGAGAAAGCAATCAAATTAATCGTTTACTTTTGATGAATCTTTTTTTTTTTTGCAGTATGATATTATTCTTTATATTTATTCTTTTTATTTTTGTTTTTAATTATATTCTTTATCTTTCTCGTTCCTATTATATCCTTGTCGATGTGACTTCTCTTCTTATTATACACTTTCATTTTTGGTCTTACTTGTTTATTTATTGTTTTTTATTTTTTTATTTTTTTTATTATTTTTTTTTATTTATTTTCTTTTTTTCATATATATTATTTTTTTTTATCTTTTATCTTGGTTTGTTTTTTTTTTTTTTTTTCTCGTCTTTTTTTTTTTTATTTTTTTTATTATATTCGTTTGTATGTTTTTTTATCTACTTGTTTATTTTTTTTCTGGTCTTTTTTTTTTTTATTTCTTTTTTTTTTTTTTTTTCTTTTTGTTGTCTATTTTTTTTTGTTTTTTGTTTCTTTTATTTTTTTTTACTCTTATATTATTTTTGTTTTCTTCTTTATCTCTTTTTATTGTTTTTTTTTTTTTCTTTTTTTTTCTTGTGTCTTTCTCTTTTCTTTTTTATTTTTTCTATTTTGTTGTTTTTTTAGTTATTTTTTTTTTGGATGGTTCACTCACGGACTCCCATGTTAGACGCAAATGTTCCTTTTGTTGCATAAAGTATATGTTCTTATCCAAAATACCTTCGTTTGTTGTTCGTTTATGCTCAGGAAACCCACCGGAAGAAGCACCGGTTCGAAACGCCGGAAAGAAATTCCAAATATATCCATAATGAGTCCACAGAAACATGGTCAAAACACATTGTTGTATGATCCAACTTCAGTTGCGGGTTTTTCAAAACTACTCATACTCTCCAATAAGATATAATTCAACGGGACAGTTCTAGAGCTTTCAACTAAGAACCGAGAAGAAACAACTGGCTGCCTTTCACTTTTAGCGCAAAACATTCACTCGGAGAGCCCCCACCTTATTCTCTTAACGCAATGGCCCTTTTCACGCTCATTCTTCAAAATAAGCCTGGAACTATGTCTAAAGGCTGTTACACCTTAGGGAGAACATAGAAAAAGAAGTTTCTTAATTGTAATATCACCTTTAATATGGCGAATAGGAATGCATGGGAACCAGAGAGTCTCAAAAAACAGGCCAACTTCCTGGTTGGATTCCTACAGTGTTTACCTGCAAACTCTCAGTTCTGTTTAACTCACAGACAGAATAAATTAAGGACAGATTGGAAACTTTAGAAGTCTGTATTATCTTATTCGAATACTGACAAAATTATATGCAATCGTAAGTTTCGAGGGCTGAGAAATAGGCAGATTTATTCAAATGGAGTAACGCCTTATTTAGACACAAAAGCGGAAACTGCGCCCGCACTAGTATCTACCGTCAGATTACCGCCGCTCTGATTCCAAAAGTGGTCTTCTTGGCTGTAATGAATTATATCACAAACACCAAAACCAATCTGGGCTATCAAGTAAGAAATAATACTGGACTGGGGAAAAAAAACTTGCAAGTTGCCTAGGAGCTAGAAGCACGCTGCTCCATATGTTGGCCGCCATTTCTTCAAGCCAATGTGTTGTGTGTGTAGTGTTGTCAGAGTAGTGTATTTACTGGCTGGCTCACACAACTTTAGCGTGCTAGCAAGGGAACCGGGGCCAGTGTTTTTGCCGAAGGCCGTCACGTCTTGACCGGTTATTGAATAGGAAACAGGGAAAACATAGGACTTGTGGGTTTATCACCCCCTCTGTGCTCCCAAACACCCGCTTCTCTCCATTCTGCTCTGTCATGTTCATTAGCGATCGGTGATTAGGCCCCCAGCTTTACAGATAAACACTGCTGATGGAGTGTCTGTGTATGGCACGGTAGTATTGTGTGTGTGTGTGTGTGTGTGTGCAATGTGTGAGTGTGTGTGTTGTTGTGTGTCGAAGTGCTGTTGTGTGTGTGTGTGTGGTGTTTGTGTGTGTTGTGTGTGTGTGTGTGTGTGTGTGTGTTGTGTGTGTGTGTGTGTGATGTGGTGTGGGTGGTGTGGGGTGTGTGTGTGTGTGTGTGTAATGCGCTCGCTCGATGTGTGTTCCAGTCTCTTAGGATCGGTCTGTTCTGCGATTTGTGTGTTGGTGAACTACACATCATGGCTGGCTGTGTGTTGGTGTGTACTACAACATCACGCTGGCTGTGTCGTTGGTGTACGACACATCATGCTGGCTGTGTGTTGGTGTGTATTACACATCATGCGGCCTGTGTGTTGGTGTGTATGTACACATCATGCTGCTGTGTGTTGTGTGTACTACACATCATGCTGTCTGTTGTGTTGGTTGTACTTACACATCATGCTGGCTGTGTGGTGGTGTGTAGACACATCACGCTGGCTGATGTGTTGGTGTACTACACATCATTGCTGGCTGTGTGTGGATGTACTACCACATCAGCTGGCTGTGTATATGGATGTACTACACATCATGCTGGCTGTGTGTGTGTACTACACATCATGCATGGCATGTGTGTTGCTGTACTTACACATCATGCTGGCTGTGTGGTTGGTGTACTACACATCTGCTGGCTGTGTGTGCGTGTGTACTACCACATCATGCTGGCTGTGTGTTGTGTACTTACACATCACGCTGGCTTGGTGTTGGTTAACTACACAATCATGCTGGCTGTGTGTTGGTGTGTACTACAACATCACGCTGGCTATGTGTTGGTGTACACACATCATGCTGGCTCATTGTGTGGTACTACACATCATTGCTGGCTGTGTATTGACGTGTACTACACATCATTGCTGGCGTGTGTTGGTGTACTACCACATCATCCCACCCTTGCTGGCTGTGTGTCTGGTGTGATACTACACATCAGGGCTGGCTGTGTGTGGTACTTACACATCCACACGGCTTGTGTTGGTTGTACTACACATCACGCTGGCTGTGTGTTGGTGCTACTTACACATCATGCTGGCTGTGTGATTGGTGTACTACACATCATGCTGGCTGTGTGTGTAGTGCTGTACTACACATCGCATGGCTGCTGTGTAGTGGTACTAACACATCATGCTGGCTGTGTGTTGGTGTACTACACATCATGCTGGCTGTGTGTTGGTGTACTTTTACACATCATGCTGGCCTGTGTGTTGGTGTGTAACTACAACATCATACATGGATGGTTAACATTGGTCTGGTTTGAGCTACAGGATGTCAACTCAATGTTCTGGGGAACCGATTACTCCCCACACCCTCAAACCAAAGTTGATTTCACACATGAAACATATCTCAGCGATTAAGTCACATGAGGAAAAAGGATGAGCATACGTGGGGAATGTGGTGAGATGGGTAGATGTGGTGAGATGGTGATGAGATTGTGATGAGATGGTTGAATGTTGTGAGATGGGATGAGATGTGGAGACTGGATGAGAGTGGTCGGATGAAGATTGGAGATTGCGATGCTGAGTGGCGAGATTGTGAGATGGAGAAGGTGAGTGGATGGACTGCTGACTGATCAGACATGGTGAGATGTGATGAGAGAGTGAGTACATTGAATATAGGGCAGGGCTAGCTGTCTCTCTCTCGCTGAGGTCTTTACTTTGTGGCAGAAAACACAGAACTAGAGCAAAGGTGCTTTTTATGGTCCTGAAACCCTACTTGGATTTTCTCATCCTGAATCAGCATTTCAGAATTGTACACGTTTTTTTTTCTCACATTTTTTCACAGGAATATACAAGTTTTGATGCACTGCACTCGAGAAACAAACAGTCACCGTCTTTATTGAAAAATACACTTGTGTAAATACTTAGATCAAAACACGTTGTTGTGTCCCTGCATTTTGTATCAAAACGCGTTTGGTTGCCATTTCAATGGATCGTTGCTCTGCTTAAACTTCATTGTTTATAATGTTTTAGGTTTTAATATGGGAGCGGGAGAAAGAAGCAGGGTATTTTCTATCTATAAATAGCGGTAGCAGTGGGAAGTATCTTGCGTTTATTTGTCTGTTATTGATGATGAGCATGGTTGTGCAAGGAATTATCACCATTTCTATTCTTTATGAGCATAAGGAGTCTCAGTCGCGAAGAGCCAGGAGAGAGGGTGGTCTCTTCCTGACAGCTGTTCTGCTGGGGGAGGAGCCAGGCAGAGAGGCGTGGTCTCTCCTGACAGCTGTCTGCTGGGGAGGAGCCAGCAGAGAGGTTGGTCTCTTCCTACAGCTGTTCTGCTGGGGGAGGAGCCAGGCAGAGAGGGGTCTCTTCCTGACAGCTGTTCTGCTGGGGAGACAGGCAGGGAGGGTGGTCCATTCCTGACAGCTAGCTGTCAGCTGGGGGAGGAGCCAGCAGAGAGGGGTGGTGTCTCTTCCTGACAGCTGTTCGCTGGGGGAGGAGCCAGGCAGAGGAGGTGGTCTCTTCCTGACAGGATGTTCGCTGGGGAGGAGCAGGCAGAGAGGGTTGGTCTCTTCCTGACAGCTGTCGCTGGGAGGAGCCAGGCAGAGAGGGTGGTCTCTTCCTGACAGCTGTTCAGCTGGGGAGGAGCCAGGCAGAGAGGGTTGGTCTCTTCCTGACAGCTGTTCTGCTGGGGGAGGAGCCAGGCAGAGAGGGTGGTCTCTTCCTGACTAGCGTGTTCTGCTGGGGAGGAGCCAGGCAGAGAGGTGGTCTCTTCCTGACACGAACGCTGGGGAGAGCCAGGCAGAGAGGGTGGTGTCTTCCTGACAGAGAGCTGATCAGCTGGGGAGAGCCAGGCAGAGAGGTGTCTCTTCCTGACAGTGTTCTGCTGGGGGAGGAGCCAGGCAGAGAGGGTGGTCTCTTCCGGACAGATAGCTGATCAGCTGGGGAGGAGCCAGGCAGAGAGGGAGGTCTCTTTCTGACAAGCTGTTCTGCTGGGGAGGAGCCAGGCAGAGAGGGTGGTCTTCCTGACAGATAGCTGATCAGCTGGGGGAGGAGCCAGGCAGAGAGGGTGGTCTCTTCCTGACAAAGCTGATCAGCTGGGGGAGAGCCAGGCAGAGAGGTGGTCTCTTCCTGACAGATAGTTCAGCTGGGGGAGGAGGCCAGGCAGAGAGGGGTCTGCTTCCTGACAGCTGATCAGCTGGGGAGGAGCCAGGCAGAGAGGGTGGTCTCGTTCCTGAAGATAAGTTGCTGGGGAGGAGCCAGGCAGAGAGGTGGTCTCTTCCTGACAGCTGTTCTGCTGGGAGCGTCCGCAGAGAGCAGGTGGTCTCTTCCTGACAGATGTTCTGCTGGGGAGGAGCCAGGCAGAGAGGGTGTCTCTCCTGACAGCTGTCGCTGGGGAGGAGCCAGCAGAGAGGTGGGTCTCTTCCTGACAGCTGTTCTGCTGGGGGAGGAGCCAGGCAGAGAGGGTGGTCTCTTCCTGAACAGCTGTTCTGCTGGGGGAGGAGCCAGGCAGAAGAGGGTGGTCTCTTCCTGACAGCTGTATCTGGGGGGGAGCCAGCAGAGAGGGTGTCTCTTCCTGACAGCTGTTCTGCTGGGGGAGGAGCAGGCAGAGAGGGTGGTCTCTTCCTGACACTGTTCTGCTGGGCGGAGGAGCCAGGCAGAGAGGGTGGTCTCTTCCTGACAGCTGTTCTGCTGGGGGGAGGAGCCAGCAGAGAGGGTGGTCTCTTCCTGACATGCTGTTCTGCTGGGGGAGGAGCAGCAGAGAGGGTGGTCTCTTCCTGAGCAGCTAGTTCTGCTGGGGAGGAGCCAGGCAGAGAGGTGGTCTCTTTCCTGACAGCTGTTTAGCTGGCGGAGGAGCCAGGCAGAGAGGGTGGTCTCTTCCTGACAGTGTTCTTGCATGGGGAGAGCCAGCAGAGAGGGTGGTCTCTCCTGACAGTGTTCTGCTGGGGGAGGAGCCAGGCAGAGAGGTGGTCTCTTCCTGACAGATGTTGCTGCTGGGGGAGGAGCAGGCAGAGAGGGTGGTTCTTCCTGACAGCATAGCTTCGCGGGGGAGAGCCAGGCAGAGGGTGGTCTTCTTTCCTGACAGACGTAGCTGATCAGCTGGGGAGAGCCAGGCAGAGAGGTGTCTCTCCGTGGACAGAATAGCTGATCAGCTGGGGGAGGAGCCAGGCAGAGAGGGTGGTCTCTTCCTGACAGATAGCCATATTTCTCCTTCTATAACTTTTAGACAGTGAGCCTTGTCCCTGTCTGTATTAAATTCCAGTCCTCATTATTTTCTTGCCTAAATCTGTTCTATCTTCTCTCTATCATTCTCTCAAATGTATGTTTATCGTTCTCTTTGACCTTTTCTCCCTCCTTTCCTAATATACCGTATCCATCAATCTACTTCCTCATCGTATAGCTGCGTATCTTCTTCTTCTTGCGTTTCCTCCTTTATTCCTTTGGAAAAGTTTTGTTTATATTCTTTCAAATCTGTCTGTTTATTAAAAAAAATATATATTTGTAGGCTCATTACTGCAACAAATATATCGTTATCTCTATTTCCCTTATTTCTAACCCTGTCTTCTTCTTTTTCTTCTTGATCAGAGCCTCCCACAATGTCTGTGTCTCTGTAACTAGATAGAGGTTCCTTCTCAGTGTCTTTAAAGTGGAACTGACAGCGTTTTAACAAACAATAACATCTTATACATATCTGATCATATACACCCCAGGAAGAATATCACACCGTTTTAAAACCTTCTGACAAGCGACCACTTAAATATGGTCATTGTCATGTTTTCATTCATCCTTTAGAATTTCTTTTCGTACAGCATTTGTATAAATTCTATTGCAAAATATAAAGTTGGAAAGCGTTTGGCAGTGCGTTTGGACAATTAATAGACACTGCAGTAAAAACAAATTAAACCATCTGTCTTGGAGCATCCCTGAGTCGAACAGCGGTCTAAGGCACTGCACCACAGTGCTTGAGGCAAAACTACAGACCCGGGTTCGATCCCGGCCGGGAGACCCATGAGGCGGCACATCATTTGCCTGGAGACTACCCTACAGTAACTGACTGGAGACTACCTACGGTAACTGACTGGAGACTACCTACGGTAACTGACCTGGAGACTGTCTACAGTACTGACTGGAGACTACTACTGTAACTGACCGGAGACTACCTACGGTAACTGACTGGAGACTACCTACAGTAACTGACTGGAGACTACCTACAGTATCTGACTGGAGACTACCTACAGTATCTGACTGGAGACTACCTACTGTAACTGACTGGAGACTACCTACGGTAACTGACTGGAGACTACCTACAGTAACTGACTGGAGACTGAAGTAACTGACTGGAGCCAACCTACAGTAACTGACTGGAGACTACCTACGGTAACTGACTGGAGACTAACTACAGTAACTGACTGGAGACTACCTACGGCAACTGACTGGAGACTGTCTACAGTAACTGACTGGAGACTACAGTAACTGACTGGAGACTACCTACAGTATCTGACTGGAGACTACCTACGGTAACTGACTGGAGACTACCTACGGTAACTGACTGGAGACTGTCTACGTAACTGACTGGAGATACTACTGGTAACTGGACTGGAGACTACCTACGGTAACTGACTGGGAGACTACCTAGCGTACGACTGGAGACTAAGTACTGACTGGAGATACCATACAGTACTGACTGAGACTACCTACTAGTAACTGACTGGAGACTACTCTAACGAACTGACTGGAGACTACCTACGTAAGACTGACTGGTAGACTACAGGTAACTGGACTGAGACTACTACGATAGTAACTGACTGGAGATGCTACCTAGGTAACTGACTGGAGACAACTCTACGTTACGGACTGGAACTACATACGTAACTGACTGGAGACTGTCTACGTAACTGACTGGGAGACTGCTACTGTAACTGACTGGAGACTAGCTACCGTAGTACTGACTGGGACTGACTACTACAGTAACTGACTGGCAGACTACCTACAGTAACTGACTGGAGACTACCCGTACTAGTAAACTACTGGAGACTTCATCCTACGAGTAACTGACTGCGAGACTCCTACGTTACATCCCCGACTGGGACTAACTAGTAAGCTGACTGGAGACTACCTCAGTAAACTGACTGGAGACTACAGTACTTTTGACTGGAGACTGACCTACAGTACTGACTGGAGACTACAGTAATGACTGGAGACTACCTTGGTAACTGACTGGAGACTTGTCTACGGTAACTGACTGGAGACTACCTACAGTACTGAGCTGCAGACTACCTACAGTGAACTGACTGGAGACTACTACAGTAACTGACTGCAGACTAACTACAGTAGACTGGAGTCTACCTACGTAACTGACGCAGCTACTACAGAACTGACTGGTGACTGAATACAGTAACTGACTGTGACTACATACAGTAACGACTGGAGTACTAACTACAGTAACTGACTGGAAGCTACAGTAACTGCTGAGACTACCTACGGTAACTGCTGAGATTGGCCTACAGCTAACTGACTGAGACTACAGTCACTGACTAACTACGTACAGGACGATTACCTAGAGTAATGACTGGCTCTACATACAGTAATGACTGGTTCATACCTACAGTAACTGCTGGAGACTAACTTACAGTAATCTGACTGGAGACGTCTACAGTACTGACTGAGACTAACTACAGAGTCTGACTAGACAATCAAGCAGACATTAGAACAAGACATTTGTAATATTTCTCCTCTCCGTCTCTCCTCTCTGTCTTTCTGTCACGTTCTGAACTTTCTTTTGTTATTCTTATTTTTTTGTTTTAGTATGGTCAGGGCGTGAGTTGGGTGGGTTATCTATGTTTGTTTTTCTATGTTGGTTTTTCGTTTGGCCTGATATGGTTCTCAATCAGAGGCAGGTGTTTAGTCGTTGTCTCTGATTGGGAACCATATTTAGGGAGCCTGTTTTCTGTTGTGTTTTGTGGGTGGTTGTCTTCCGTGTCTGTGTGTTCCACACGGAACTGTTTCGGTTTGTTATTTCACGTGGCGTTTATTGTTTTGTTTCTGTGTTCGTTTGTTTCATTAAAAGATATTATGGACACACACCACGCTGCGCATTGGTCCGACATTTCTTACTCCTCGTCAGATGAGAGGAGGGACAGCCGTTACACTTTCCTTCTTTCCCATTTCAATCTTGACCGTCTGATGTTTTGCATGTATGAAAGGGTAGAGAAGGCTTTGGCATCAGTACTAAGGTTAATCCATGGTCTAGACGTTGTGGGGTCCTCATATAACATTTACAAATAAAATGGTTCCAAAAAGTGAAGCATCCAAAGGTCTAGAGTCAACACTGATGATGTAGGAAACTAGTTTAATACTCAAATGTCAACATAATGAGTATACAGACCATCAAGGCAAGACTAGAGCAAAATACAACTACAACTCATAAGTGTCTCTTTAAAAACCTTTAACTGCAGTGGACGAAATCAGAAGTCACACAGAGAGTTTCTAGGTGATGTACAGACATGACAAAGTCCTAGCTAGGCAACTAAAATGTTGCAGTCTTGGCTTCGGTTTTTAATCCATTTGGTATTTGCAGTCTTGTCCATCGTGCAACTACCGTACGGACTCCGAAGAGGCGAAGGTCGAGAGCCATGAATCCTCTGAAACACGACCTGCAAAATCGCACTGCTTCTTGACACACTGCTTAATCATGAAGCCAGCTGCACCAATGTGTCAGAGGAAACGCCAAACAACTGGCGACTGTGTCAGCATGCATTGCACCCGGCTCACCACAAGGATCAGTCCTAGAGCGCAACGGGACAAGGAAAACCCTCCCCTAACACGGTCGGCGCTGGCAAATGATGTGCCGCCTCATGGGTCTCGTAGACAGTCAGTTACTGTAGGTAGCTCTGCAGTCAGTTACTGTAGGTAGTCTCCAGTCAGTTACTGTAGACAGTCTCCAGTCAGTTACCGTAGACAGTCTCCAGTCAGTTACCGTGCGTAGATCAGTCTCCAGTCAGTTACCGTAGAGCATGTCTCCAGACAGTCTCTCAGTCAGTTAAGCGTAGGTATCCAGTCAGTTACCTAGACAGTCTCCAGTCAGTTACCTTAGTCGTCTCCAGTCAGTTACCATAGGTAGTCTCCAGTCAGTTACTGTAGTCTCCAGTCAGTTACCGTAGGACAGTCCTCCAGTCAGTTACCTAGGTAGTCTCAGTCAGTTAGTGTAGTCTCCAGTCAGTTACGCATAGGTAGTCTCCAGTCAGTTACCGTAGGTAGTTCCAGTCAGTTACTGTAGTCTCCAGTCAGTTACGTAGGTAGGTGCTTCAGTCAGTTACTGTAGTCTCCAGTCAGTTACGTAGGTAGTTCTCAGTCAGTTACGGTAGGTAGTGTCTCCAGTCAGTTACCGTAGGGGTAGTCTCCAGTCAGTTCTGTAGGTGTCTCCAGTCAGTTACTGTAGGTAGTCTCCAGTCAGTTACTGTAGAGTCTCCAGTCAGTTTGTAGGACAGTCTCCAGTCAGTTACAGTAGGTAGTCTCCAGTCAGTTTACGTAGACAGTCTCCCAGTCAGTTACCGTAGACAGTCTCCAGTCAGTTTTACCGTAGGTAGTTCTCCAGTCAGTACACTAGGTAGTCTCCAGTCAGTAACGGTAGGTTAGTCTCCAGTCAGTTACGTAGAAGTCTCCAGTCAGTTACTAGTAGTCTCCAGTCAGTTACTGTAGTCTCCAGTCAGTTACTGTAGTAGTCTCCAGGTCAGTTACTTGTAGTCTCCAGTCAGTTACCGTAGGTAGTCTCCAGTCAGTTACCGTGTAGGTAGTCTCCAGTCAGTTACCGTAGGTAGTCTCCAGTCAGTTTACTGTAGTAGTCTCCAGTAGTTACTGTAGGTAGTCTCCAGTCAGTTACTGTAGGTAGTCTCCAGTCAGTTCTTAGAGTCTCCAGTAGTACTGTAGGTAGTCTCAGTCAGTTACCGTAGACAGTCTCCAGTCAGTTACTGTAGAGGTCTCCAGTCAGTTCCGTAGACAGTCTCCAGTCAGTTAAGCCGTAGGTTGTCTCCAGTCAGTTCCGTAGACAGTCTCCAGTCAGTTACCGTAGTAGTCTCCAGTCTTACCTAGTAGTCTCCAGTCAGTTACTTGTAGTCTCCAGTCAGTTACCGTAGACAGTCTCCAGTCAGTTACCTAAGGTAGTCTCCAGTCAGTTACTGTAGTCTCCAGTCAGTTACCATAGTAGGTCTCCAGTCAGTTACCGTAGGTAGTCCTCAGTCAGTTACTGTAGTCTCCAGTCAGTTACCGTAGGTAGTCTCCAGTCAGTTACTGTAAGTCTCCAGTCAGTTTTACCGTAGGTAGTCTCCAGTTCAAGGTTACCTAGGTAGTCTCCGTCAGTTACCGTAGTAGTCTCCAGTCAGTTACTGTAGGTAGTCTCCAGTCAGTTACTGTAGGTAGTCTCCAGTCAGTTACTGTAGGTTAGTCTCCAGTCCAGTTACTAGTAGAGCAGTCTCTCAGTCAGTTACAGTAGGTAGTCTCCAGTCAGTTACCGTAGAGCAGTCTCCAGTCAGTTACCGTAGGAGGCAGTCTCCAGTCAGTTACCGTAGGTAGTGTCTCCAGTCAGTAACCGTAGTTGGTCTCCAGTCAGTTACGCTGTAGAAGTCTCCAGTCAGTTACCTAGGTAGTCTCCAGTCAGTTACTGGTAGTCTCCAGTCAGTTACTGTAGATAGTCTCCAGTCAGTTACTGTAGTTCACAGTCAGGTTACCGTAGGTAGTCTCCAGTCAGTTACCGTAGGTAGTCTCCAGTCAGTTACCGTAGTAGTTCTCCAGTCAGTTACGTGTAGGTAGTCTCAGTAAGTACTGTAGGTAGTCTCCAGTCAGTTCTAGTAGTCTCCGTCAGTTACTGTAGACAGTCTCCAGTCAGTTACGTAGGTAGTCTCCAGTCAGTTACCTGTAGAAGTCTCCCAGTCAGTTACCGTAGACAGTCTCCAGTCAGTTACCGTAGGTAGTCCGCAAGTCAGTAAACCGTAGGTTGTCTTCCAGTCAGTTACCGTAGACAGTCTCCAGTCAGTTACCATAGGTAGTCTCCAGTCAGTTACTGTAGTCTCCAGTCAGTTACTGTAGGTAGTCTCCAGTCAGTTACCGGTAGGTAGTCTCCAGTCAGTTACAGTAGGTAGTCTCCAGTCAGATACGTGTTAGGTAGTCTCCAGTCAGTTACTGTAGTCTCCAGTCAGTTTACTGTAGGTAGTCTCCAGTCAGTTACCGTAGGTAGTCTCCAGTCAGTTACAGTAGGTAGTCTCAAGTCATTACTGTAGACAGTCCTCCAGTCGTTACCGTAGGTAGTCTCCAGTCAGTTACGTAGGTAGTCTCCAGTCAGTACTGTAGGTAGTCTCCAGTCAGTTACTGTAGTCTCCAGTCAGTTACTGTAGACAGTCTCCAGTCAGTTCCGTAGGTAGTCCTCCAGTCAGTTACCGTGTAGTTAGTCTTCCAGTCAGTTACCGTAGGTAGTCTCCAGTCAGTTACTGTAGACAGTCTCCAGTCAGTTACCGTAGACAGTCTCCAGTCAGTTTACCGTGGTTAGTAGTCTCCAGTCAGTATACCGTAGGTTGTCTCCAGTCAGTTACGTGTAGACAGTCTCCAGTCAGTTACCAGTAGGTAGTTCTCCAGTCAGTTACTGTAGTCTCCAGTCAGTTACTGTAGGAGTCTCCAGTCAGTTACTGTAGTCTCGTAGTCAGTTACCGTAGGTAGTCTCCAGTCAGTTACCGTAGGTAGTCTCCAGTCAGTTACCGTAGGTAGTCTCCAGTCAGTTACTGTAGGTAGTCTCCAGTCAGTTACTGTGGTGTCTCAGTCAGTTACTGTAGGTAGTCTCCAGTCAGTTACTGTAGACAGTCTCCAGTCAGTTACGTAGGTAGTCTCAGTCAGTTACCGAGACAGTCTCCAGTCAGTTACCGTAGACAGTCTCCAGTCAGTTACCGTAGGTAGTCTCCAGTCAGTAACCG
The DNA here is from genome assembly GCF_002910315.2 of Salvelinus sp. IW2-2015. Classification (NCBI taxonomy): domain Eukaryota; kingdom Metazoa; phylum Chordata; class Actinopteri; order Salmoniformes; family Salmonidae; genus Salvelinus; species Salvelinus sp. IW2-2015. The sequence continues at coordinate 98,637 of NW_019944489.1, read as the reverse complement.
TAGGTTGTCTCCAGTCAGTTACCGTAGACAGTCTCCAGTCAGTTACCATAGGTAGTCTCCAGTCAGTCAGCTGTAGTCTCCAGTCAGTTACCGTAGGTAGTCTCCAGTCAGTTACAGTAGGTAGTCTCGCAGTCAGTTACTGTAGTCTCCAGTCAGTTACTGTAGTCGTCTCAGTCAGTTACCGTAGGTAGTCTCCAGTCAGTTACAGTAGGTAGTCTCCAGTCAGTTACTGTAGACAGTCTCCAGTCAGTTACCGTAGGTAGTCTCCAGTCAGTTACCGTAGGTAGTCTCCAGTCAGATACTGTAGGTAGTCTCCAGTCAGTTACTGTAGTCTCCAGTCAGTTACTGTAGACAGTCTCCAGTCAGTTGCCGTAGGTAGTCTCCAGGTCAGTTACTGTAGTTAGTCTCCAGTCAGTTACCTGTAGTAGTCTCCAGTCAGTTACTGTAAGGTTGGCTCCAGTCAGCTTACTGTAGTCTCAGTCAGTTACTGGTAGGTAGTCTCCAGTCAGTTACCGTAGGTAGTCTCCAGTCAGTTACAGTAGGTTAGTCTCGCAGTCAGATACTGTAGGTAGTCTCCAGTCAGATACTGAGGTAGTGTCTCCAGTCAGTTACTGTAGGTAGTCTCCAGTCAGTTACCGTAGGTAGTCTCCAGTCAGTTACAGTAGGTAGTCTCCTTCAGTTACTGTAGGTAGTCTCCCAGTCAGTTACTGTAGGTAGTTCTGCAGTCAGTTACTGTAGTCTCCAGTCAGTTACTGTAGACAGTCTCCAGTCAGTTACGCGTAGGTAGTCTCAGTCAGTTACGCGTAGTAGTCTCCAGTCAGTTACCGTAGTAGTCTCCAGTCAGTTACGTAGGTAGTCTCCAGTCAGTTACTGTAGGTAGTCTCCAGTCAGTTACGTAGTTTGGCTCCAGTCAGTTACTGTAGACAGTCTCCAGTCAGTTACCGTAGGTAGTCTCCAGTCAGTTACCGTAGGTAGTCTCCAGTCAGTTACTGTAGGACAGTCTCCAGTCAGTTACCGTAGGTAGTCTCCAGTCAGTTACTGTAGACAGTCTCCAGTCAGTTACCAGTAGGTAGTCTCCAGTCAGTTCTGTAGACAGTCTCCAGTCAGTTACCGTAGGTAGTCTCCAGTCAGTTACTGTAGACAGTCTCCAGTCAGTTACCTAGGTAGTCTCCAGTCAGTTACTGTAGACAGTCTCCAGTCAGTTACTGTAGGTAGTCTCCAGTCAGTTACCGTAGACAGTCTCCAGTCAGTTACTGTAGGTAGTCTCCAGTCAGTTACCGTAGTAGTCTCCAGTCAGTTACAGTAGGTTGCTCCAGTCAGTTACTGTAGTTAGTCTCCAGTCAGTTACTGTAGACAGTCTCCAGTCAGTTACAGTAGGTAGTCTCCAGTCAGTACTGCCCTGGGTTGGTTGGCTCCAGTCAGACTGCCCTGGGTTGGTTGGCTCCAGTCAGACTGCCCTGGGTTGGTTGGCTCTGTTGATGTGTTGCCTGGTCTTTGTCTGAGGCTTGTCTTCCCTTTAGCGTGTCCCACATCTCGCCCTGTCCTCTCTTCTGCATTTTAATGAATAGATTTTCAATCTGCTACTATCTGGAAACAATATGCATAAAACATTTTCCGATTGTTTTCTGTGCTAGTTTCATCAGCTGTTKTTAAATCAAATTKAAAAGTAGCCTTGTTAATTTTAGTAGAAAAATGACACGGATGAAATTGAGTCCRTGGTAGCCTGTATAGCCATTAGCCGGCGCTGGTGGAAAACACTGTATAGTGCACTACTTTAGTCCAAGGCCCTGTGGGTTTCACCTGGGTTAAATGCTGTGGTGTGCCTTGATCCTGCCAGAGGGTTGTCACTGTCTGTCTGGTTGTCTCCTGGGGATAGTGGTGACAATGGCTGTGGTGGCAGACTGCAGGGCGAGGGAGCTTTCTGTCACGGAATGATGACTGTGAGCGACAGCTGACACATGGCCTCTGTCACAGCCGGTTTCTACCCAGAGAGAACCTTACTCTGGCTGGGCTGTATACTTTACTATATACCGCTCTTCATGGGCAGAACGGATTGGGTTTTTACTTTTCCTTGTAAAAAAGGTATTTCAATGTTTGCTTTGTTAAATGTGTTATGCCAATTTTCCTCGCTTAATGTCTGTTTTTATAGTTTACTCCATTTGCTACTAGAGTCATTTCTCTCCCTCTCCTTCCACACACACCAAGCCCCCCTGTCACTCAAGGGGAGCAGCTTTTACCCTTCCACTAGTCTCAGTTACACCCGGTGACAGTCTGCATGGTCAATACTGAAGATGTTGGTGGCAACGATGCTGCTTTCCACTTTGCTTCTTAATATAAATCYGCAAGAGTTCTATAATCACACTGTTAGTTTKTGTATCTTTCTGTCTGGTAAACAGCTAGTTGGACACTTCTTAGCAAGTTGTTGGCTAATTGCTAACAAATGCTAATTGCTAGTTAGCTGGCTAGCTAAATGAACTGAGTCAGAGTAAACGTAGCTAGCTAGCTAATAAGGCCTGATACCGGTGATGGTGTAGGTGTAGGCCNCCCTTCCACTAGTCTCAGTTACACCCGGTGACAGTCTGCATGGTCAATACTGAAGATGTTGGTGGCAACGATGCTGCTTTCCACTTTGCTTCTTAATATAAATCYGCAAGAGTTCTATAATCACACTGTTAGTTTKTGTATCTTTCTGTCTGGTAAACAGCTAGTTGGACACTTCTTAGCAAGTTGTTGGCTAATTGCTAACAAATGCTAATTGCTAGTTAGCTGGCTAGCTAAATGAACTGAGTCAGAGTAAACGTAGCTAGCTAGCTAATAAGGCCTGATACCGGTGATGGTGTAGGTGTAGGCCYAGATAAGCATGTTGTTTGTGCGACAGTATCTTATGAATCCCAGAGGAATACGTGAAGAATTAATATGTTAGCTACATCATAATATGTTAGCTAGATACAGTAAGAGAAAACATTTAATGCAACATGAATTAGGGTCCACTGGAAAACACTGACCAACACTTTGGTTCCTAACCTGTCTAAATAACCCCTCCCTTGAACAGTGTTGACAGTAGTGCTGTGGATAGAGATTATGTACAGTGTAGACGGTGTAACAGTGTAGATATGTTGGCCATATCACCCAGCCGTAGTCCTTTACTCTGTGATTTATATGGAATGTTGTACATCCCTCAGGCATTCATCATGGCGTTGTCATATAGTCCACAGGATACACTACATATCTTGTCTATAAAACCTAGAGAGTTAACGTGATACATCATTGATGGTGTAATTTATAGAGCACACAGCTACATGGCTGGGATGTGAATTTAAATATAGAACCATACAGTCATTTATATACCAGGGTTTGGCTCTATCCAAATTGAAGGCAGTCAATTCAGGAAGTCATTTGAATTTAACTTTCCGACATTTTTAAAACGTTGGAAATAAATAGCTTCTACTTTTCAGTTTATTGAGAAGTCATCGATTATTGAATTGCATTTTTAGTTTACTTCCTGAATTGACGAACTTCCATTTTAATTTGAGCCCAGCCCTGGTATACACAACTAAGCTACTCACAGCTACTCACAGCTAGGCTACTCACAGCTAGGCTACACACAGCTAGGCTACTCACAGCTAGGCTACTCACAGCTAGGCTACTCACAGCTAGGCTACTCACAGCTAGGCTACTAACAGCTAGGCTACACATAGCTAGGCTACTCACAGCTAGGATACACACAGCTAGGCTACTCACAGCTAGGCTACACACAGCTAGGCTACACATAGCTAGGCTACACCCAGCTAGGCTACTCACAGCTAGGCAATGAGTAGCCTAGCTGGGTTGTGTATTGATATTCTAGCCGTGTCATGTGCTGTCCTTAAATTAGTTGTATAAGTAATGCAGTGTGCTATACAACAGCTAGGCTACACAAAGGGTGATATATATATTGCAATTCTTTACACAGGCATGCGTACATCTTCACAGTGGTGTAAAGTACTTAAGTACTTTAAGTACTTTTGTGTCCATATGAGTGTCCCCAGGCACAGGAACAGTTCCACAGACAACACATCTCCTGTCAGGTTGTGTCCATATGAGTGTCCCAGCAGGAAACAGTCCACAGACAACACATCACCTGTCAGGTTGTTGTCCATATGAGTGTGCCCCAGCAGGAACATGTCCACAGACAACACATCACCTGTCAGGTTGTGTCCATATGAGTGTCCCCAGCAGGAACAGTCCCACGACAACACATCACCTGTCAGGTTGTGTCCATATGAGTGTCCCCAGCAGGAACAGTCCACAGACAACACATCACCTGTCAGGTTGTGTCCATATGAGGTGTCCCAGCAGGAACAGTCCACAGACAACACATCACCTGTCAGGTTGTGTCCATATGAGTGTCCCCAGCAGGAACATCCACAGACAACACATCTCTGTCAGGTTGTGTCCATATGTGTGTCCCCAGCAGTTGTAATGTTTATTGAAAGGTACAATATATCCATGTCTTTTTAGATACACAGTGTGTGATATCTTTTGATGGTGTCAATGTACAGACATGTAGACACCCATTATAACTGTATAAAGATGACTGAACACAGTATAGCTACAGTACCATCCTCTCATCCCAGACCCAGATGACTGGCTACAGTACCATCCTCTCATCCCAGACCCAGATGACTGGCTACAGTACCATTCTCTTATCCCAGACCCAGATGACTGGCTACAGTACCATCCTCTCATCCCAGACCAGATGACTGGCTACAGTACCATCCTCTCATCCCAGACCCAGAAACTGGCTACAGTACCATCCTCTCATCCAGACCCAGATGACTGGCTACAGTACCATCCTCTCATCCCAGACCCAGATGACTGGCTACAGACCATCCTCTCATCCCAGACCCAGATGACTGGCTACAATACCATCCTCTCATCCCAGACCCAGATGACTGGCTACAGACCATCCTCTCATCCCAGACCCAGATGACTGGCTACAGACCATCCTCTCATCCCAGACCCAGATGACTGGCTACAGTACCATTCTCTCATCCCCGACCCAGATGACTGGCTACAGTACCATCTCTCTCATCCCAGACCCAGATGACTGGCTACAGTACCATCCTCTCAACCCAGACCAACTGGCTACAGTACCATCCTCTCATCCAGACCCAGATGACTGCTACAGTACATCTTCTCATCCCAGACCCAGATGACTGGCTACAGTACCATCCTCTCATCCCAGACCCAGATGACTGGCTACAGTACCATCCTCTTCATCCCAGACCCAGATGACTGGCTACCAGTACCATCCTCTTCATCCCAGACCCAGATTCAGAATAAGTGAACAGGGTTCAGGTCCAAGCAGCTAATTGATCCTGTTTATTCTCCGGATCTTTAGCTTCCATCAGCTTTTCCTGATGTTGTTCCTGTATTTTCGTGTGTGGGTTGATGTGCGTGATTTCACTGGTTGAATATATGAATAAATGACGATATTGGCTTGTTTTGTCTGTGAGAGAGTGATATCAGCCTACACACGCAAGCATGCACGCACACACACACACACACACACACACACACACACACACACACCACACACACACACACACACACACACACACACAACACACACACACACACACACGTACTAAACACACACACACACCCGTACTTGGGGGCAGGTAGCCTAGTCGAAGTTTACATAAACAGGTTGGAGTCATTAAACTCGTTTTTCAACCACTCCACACATTTCTTGTTAACAAACTATAGTTTGGCAAGTCGGTTAGGACATCTACTTTGTACATGACACAAGTCATTCTTCCAACAATTGTTTACAGACAGATTTTTGAATTTATAATTCACTGTATCACAATTTCAGTGGGTCAGAAGTTTACAATCGCTAAGTTGACTGTGCCTTAAAACGGCTTGGAAAATTCCAGAAAATTTGTCATGGCTTTAGAAGCTTCTGATAGGCTACTTGACATAATTTGAGTCAATTGGAGGTGACCTGTGGATGTATTTCAAGGCCTACCTTCAAACTCGGTGCCTCTTTGCTTGACATCATGGGAAAATCAAAATAAATCAGCCAAGACCTCAGAAAAATAATAACGCCTGAAGGTACCACATTCATCTGTTCAAACAATAGTACACAAGTATGGGACCACGCAGCCGTCATACCGCTCAGGAAGGAGAGCGTTCTTCTCCTAGAGATGAATGAACTTTGGTGCGGAAAAGTGCAAATCAATCCAGAACAACAGCAAAGGACCTTGTGAAGATGCTGGAGGAAACAGGTACAAAATTATCTATATCCACAGTAAAACGAGTCCTATATCGACATAACCTGAAAGGCCGCTCAGCAAGGAAGAAGCCACTGCTCCAAAACCGCCATTAAAAAAGCCATACTACGTTTGCAACTGCACATGGGACAAAGATTGTACTTTTTGGAGAAGTGTCCTCTGTCTGATGAAACAAAAATAGAACTGTTTGGCCATAAGACCATCGTTATGTTTGGAGGAAAGGGGGGAGGCTTGGAAGCCAAGAACACCATCCAACCGTGAAGCACGGGGTGGCAGCAACATGTTGTGGGTGTGCTTTTCTGCAGGAGGGACTGGTGCACTTCACAAAATAGATCGCATCATGAGGATAAATATTATGTGGATATATTGAAGCAACATCTCAAGACATCAGTCAGGAAGTTTAAGCTTGTTCGCAATGGGTCTTCCAAATGATCAATAACCCCAAGCATACTTCCAAAGTTGTGGCAAAATGGCTTAAGGACAACAAAGTCAAGGTATTGGAGTGGCCATCACAAAGCCCTGACCCAATCCTATAGAAAATGTGTGGGCAGAACTGAAAAAGTGTGTGAGCAAGGAGGCCTACAAACCTGACTCAGTTACACCAGCTCTGTCAGGAGGAATGGGCCAAAATTCACCCAACTTATTTTGGGAAGCTTGTGGAAGGCTACCCGAAACGTTTGACCCAAGTTTAACAATTTAAAGGCAATTACCAAATGCTAATTGAGTGTATGTAAACTTCTGACCCACTGGAATGTGATGAAAGAAATGAAACTGAAATAAATCATTCTCTCTACTATTATCTGACATTTCACATTCTTTAAATGAAGTGCTGATCCTAACTGACCTAAGACAGGGAATTTTTACTAGGATTAAATGTTAGAAATTGTGAAACACTGAGTTTAAATTATTTGGCTAAGGTGTATGTTAACTTCCGACTTCAACTGTATGCGCACACACGCACACACACACACACACACACACACACACACACACACACACACACACACACACAACACCACACACACACACAACACACACACACACACACACACACCACCACACAACACCACCAACACACACACACACACCACACACACACACACGCACACACCTAATGCTGGGGCAAGACATTCACTATTAACTGTGAGAGATGTCAGGGAGAACACACACAGTGGTGAGGTGCACCATGGGACGACATGCACATACACACACATACACAATGGTGAATGGCACCATGGGACGGCAGCATTGATTTGGTCATTAGTCACACATGGAGACGCTCAAACCATCAGAGAGTAGTGTGTTTATTATACTGTAGATAATAAAGAGAGCACGCATGCATGTACACACACACACAGCAGTCTGCTGAGAGTTGTAATTAAGCTTCAGTGATTCAGGTTCTGGTGAATATTCCACAGAGAAGTGATTCAGGTTCTGGTGAATATTCCACAGAGAATTGATTCAGGTTCTGGTGAATATTCCACATAGAAGTGATTCAGGTTCTGGTGAATATTCCACAGAGAATTGATTCAGGTTCTGGTGAATATTCCACAGTGAATTGATTCAGGTTCTGGTGAATATTCCACAGTGAATTGATTCAGGTTCTGGTGAATATTCCACAGAGAAGCGATTCAGGTTCTGGTGAATATTCCACACAAAAGTGATTCAGGTTCTGGTGAATATTCCACAGAAAAGTGATTCAGGTTCTGGTGAATATTCCACAGAGAAGTGGACATCAAGAGCAAAACCCCAGAACTTGTAAGCAAATATTTTTAAAGCGAGAAACTCTGACAAATGATTTACAAAAAAAATTCTACATTGCAGAATAATAGTAAAGACATCAAAACTAAGAAATAACACATATGGAAYCATGTAGTAACCCAACATTTTTTAAACAAATCAAAATATATTTTAGATTTTAGATTCTTCAAAGTAGCCACCCCTTGCCTTGATGACAGCTTTGAACAATCTTGACATTCTCTCAACCAGCTTCACCTGGAAGGCTTTTCCAACAGTCTTGAAGTAAGTCCGACATATGCTGAGCACTTGTTGGCAGTTTTTCCTTCACTCTGCGGTCCAACTAATCCCAAACCAGCTCAACTGGGTTGAGGATTGGGTGTTGTGGAGCCCAGGTCATCTGATGCAGACCTCAATCACTCTTCTTCTTGGTCAAATAGCCTTACACGCCTGGAGGTGTGTTGGGTCATTGTTCTGTTGAAAAACAAATGCTAGTCCCACAAAGCGCAAACCAGATGGATGGTGTATCGCTGCAGAATGCTGTAGTAGCCATACTGGTTACTGTGCCTTGAATTCTAAATAAAACACTGACAGTGTCACCAGCAAAGCACCCCCACACCATCACACCTCCTCCTCCATGCTTCACGGTGGGAACACACACATGCAGAGTATCTCATTTCACCTATTCTGCCTCTCACAAAGACCGGGGTTGGAACCAAATCACAAATTTACTCATCAGACCAAAGGACAGATTTTCACTGGTCTAATGGCCATTGTCGTGCTTGGCCCAAGCAATCTCTTTATTATTATGGTGTCCTTTAGTAGTGGTTTCTTTGCAGCAATTTTGACCATAAAGGCCTGATTCACGAGTCTCCTCTGAACAGTTGATGTTGAGATGTGTCTGTACTTGAACTCTGTGAAGCATTTATTTGGGCGTGGTAACTCTAATGAACCTCTGCAGCAGAGGTAACTCTGGGTCTTCCATTCCTGTAGCGATCCTCATGAGGCCAGTTTCATCATAGTGCTGATGATGATTTTGTGACTGCACTTGAAGACATGTTCAATGTCTTAAAGTATGATGGACTGTCATTTCTCCTTTGTCTTACAGAATTATGACTGTTCTTGTCAACAGTCAAAAAGAAAAGAAAAACCTTTGATTGAGTAGTTGTTCCACATTTTTGACTGCTACTGTATATTTTTAAACATAATGGAATATAACAGAATATTTTAGTTTCTCTTCAAAAGTAACCTTACATGTAACACAGTATTAGTAAGAGGAGTCCAGTTACAGTTTCTTCTGACAAAGTAGAAACAAAATACAAATATATTTTTTGAGGGAAGAATTCTATTATAATATATATATATATATAATATTACACTATTGTTCTAAATTGAATCATCCTTCTCCTTTATGTCAATCTCATCAGGTCAAATTCAATACATTTTGTCCCGTTCAACAACTTCAGGTGGCCTTTGCATGAGCTCCAAACGGACAACCTTAATTAACGTGATATGGGTTAATTAAATAATAGAAAGCACAAATGTGATGATTTATTAGCCTAGTTTTGATACACGTATATTAGACGTATCATGTGATTTAGGCCTTGTGTCAAATCACTGTCAAAGTGCAAACAGGTTAGATTACAATATAATTGATCTGCCAGTTTGGTGTAAACAAGACTAAGTACATAATAACATTATACACTAATACTAGTCTGTTCTAATGAAAACAAGTGCAAAGCCTTTACTAGAGCAAAGATTAAAAACGGACAGATTTGTGAAATGACTTTATCTGACATGTTTGTGTTTGCATGAGGTTTGGTGATCACAGAATCAGTAGGATATTAACAACAACATAATATATTAAACAGAAGCAGGAACAGAAGCGTAGGGATGAATGACTCATCCTGGCTTTCGTTCAAATAACTAATATGTATAATGCAGGGTTAAGACACACTATTTCTGATTGTCTAGCAGATGCAGTCTCTCTCCTCTTGGCTACAGCTCATTCCCGTTTTGATTATTATGTGGATTATAATAAATTGACATATTTGTGAGGGTTGATGCATTTATTCGTTACGGACAATCACGTCTGTGATATTACAATGCGAAATGTACAACTTTAGTTGTACTTATAAGCCACGAATACTGGCAAGTTTTCCTTTTTGGCAATTGACAACACTTTACAATAGGACTCACTCTGACTGACCGCAGCATCTATCAGTGTCTGAACTGTGACCAAATAGGTTTTTTCAACACCGTGCCAATTATTAGACTATCTTTTTGTAAATTAACGAGAGGTGTGAATGTTTTCTGTCCAGAGTCTCTATCCTCTCACACTGGAGTCCTGCATCGGCAACACAACCTGCTGATCCGGAGTTCAGAGAAGAACTTGGGTAAATACAATGGCACATTTACACTTAACATGTGGACTGACATTTTTCTAAAAATAGGATACTTGTGCTTACAGTCCATGACATAAACAAAGAGTGGAGTTTATCCTCCACAGACTGGGACAGTGCAGCTGAAAACTGCAGATAACAGAAGGCCAGCTATTGTGAAAGAATACTTGTGGATCTTGTTGATGATACTACTATCGCTCTCCAAGAGGCCTTACTTCCACTGGTAATTGTAGGTTCCAAAGGCAAACAACATCACACTTCAGATGGAGGTGTAGTTTCAGAGATCAGCTGTCAGCCTACGACCGGAGGAAGACATATTTTCTCTGCACAGCATTTAGACTTTTTTTTGAAGTTATTGTTAAAGTGATTTGAGTTGTCAATGTGCCACTATTGCATTGTGAAAATACATTAATTAATAAGCATGGTTCCTTTTTTAGACACATTTTTAATGACATTAATCAGCAGGAAATAGAGGAATAATACCCGTCTGTCTGTAGTCATAAAAACAATTAGTAAAAAATGGATGTTATTTTGTTTGGTAACTGATCGGCTCTCAGTAACTCATAGGAGGGACTCTTTCTTTTTCAAATAATCATTCATCCAGAAGGTTAAACGCCATAGGTTTTAGACCCGCCCAGTAAATTAAATTAGATTACCAGGTTCATCTTTCATTAAGTTATAATAATTTGCCTTCTGGGAATGTTATAAAGTCTAAAAGTTACGGACGAGAGTTAGAAAACTATTACAAGGAAAATAACTTTTAAGTCTCTGTCTACTTATTATATTTTCAATGCGTGTTACCAGGTGTAGACCTTAACAACAAGAGTGTAACGAGACCTTAACTTAACGTGAAAATGGCTTAACACAGTGTGACTAAGGCCTTAACCAACAATGCAGTTTTAAGAAAAATAAGTGTTAAGTAAAAAATAGAAGAAACAAAAATAAAAAATAAAAATATTAAAGGAGCAGCAGTAAAATACAATAGCGAACTATATAAGGGAGGTACGGTACGAGTCAATGTGCGGGGTACGGTTAGTTGAGGTAATTGAGGTAATATGTACATGAGGTAGCTTTAAAGTGACTATGCATAGATAATAACAAGAGTAGAAACACGTAAAAGAGATGGGGGGAAAATGCAAGTAGTCTGGGTGCCATTTGATCAGCTGTTCAGGAGTCTTTGACTTGGGGGTAGAAGCTGTTTAGAAGCCTTTTGGACCTAGACTTGGCGCTCCGGTACCCTTGCGTGCGGTAGCAGAGAGAACAGTCTATGACTAGGGTGGCTGGAGCTTTGACAATTTTTTAGGGCCTTCCCTGACACCCTGAACAAGGCAGTTAACCACTTGTCCTAGGCCGTCATTGAAAATAAGATTTGTTCTTAACTGTCTTTCCTAGTTAAATAGGTAAAATTAAAATAATAAATAAAAGGTTAAATAAAAATAAATAAATAAATATGAGGTCCTGGATGAAGGAAGCTTTGCCCAGTTGATGTACTGGGCCGTACGCACTACCCTCTGTAGCGCCTTGCGGTCGGAGGCTAGCAAGTTGCCAATCAGGTAGGCGTGATGGCAACAGGTCAGGATGCTCTCTGATGGTGCAGCCCTGTACCAATCTTTTCAGTTCTCCCGTGTCGTGCCGTCTGTCATGTTAGGGTTCAGTGAGATACATAGGTTGAACGAAAAATACATTTCCCGCGTAAATCATCTTGATAAAAAGTATGTTTAAAAACTGGAAATCACCCAATCCGCCATCGTTAACACAATGGAAAGGTCAAATGCTTATATCATCTGAATTGTTGAAAGGGCGACTGAGAGAAACAAAATGGTGCATTTTGGAGGCCATAAGTGGGTGGAGAGGGATGCAGGCGCTGGAGATGGGGGTGGTGGAGAGGGATGCAGGCGCTGGCAGATGGGGGTGTGGAGAGGGATGCAGGCGCTGGAGATGGGGTGGTGGAGAGGGATGCAGGCGCCTGGAGATGGGGGTGGTGGAGAGGAAGATGAGCAGGCGCTGGAGGATGGGGGGTGTGGAGAGGGATGCAGGCGCTGGGAGATGGGGGGTGGTGGAGAGGGATGCAAGGCTCTGGAGATGGGGTGGTGGAGAGGGATGCAGGCAACTGGAGATGGGGTGTGGTGGAGAGGGATATGCAGGGCTCTTGGAGATGGGGGTGGTGGTGCGTTCTAGAGGGATGGTGGTGAGAGGGATGCGCTGGAGATGGGGGTGGTGGGAAGAGGGATGCAGGCGCTGGAGATGGGGGTGGTGGAGAGGGATGCAGCCGCTGGAGATGGGGGTGGTGGAGAGGGATGCAGGCTGGAGATGGGGGTGGTGGGAGGGAGATTGCGGGCAGAGTGTGCGCTAGGGACGATGCATGGGGGCTGGTGGAGAGTTGGATGCGGCGCTGGAGATGGGTGGTGGAGAGGGATGCAGGCGCTGGAGATGGGGGTGGTGGAGAGGGATGCAGGCGCTGGAGATGGGGGTGGTGGAGAGGGATGCAGGCGTTGGAGATGGGGGGTGGATGGAGAGGATGCAGGCGCTGGAGATGGGGGTGGTGGAGAGGGATCAGGCTCTGAGATTGAGGTGGTGGAGAGGGATGCAGGGCGCTGGAGATGGGGGTGGTGGAGAGGGATGCAGGCGCTGGAGATGGGGGTGGGTGGAGAGGGATGCCAGGCGTGGAGATGGGGGTGGTGGAGAGGGTCAGGCGCTGGTGATGGGGGTGGTGAGAGGGATGCAGGCGCTCTGGAGATGGGTGGTGGTGGAGAGGGATGCAGGCTCTGGGATGGGGAGTGGTGGAGAGGGATACGGCGCTGAGAGGGGATGCAGGCTCTGGAGATGGGGGTGGATGTGGGGTTGGCTGCGTAGATGGGTGTGAGATGCAGGCTGTGGGGTGGTGTCGTGGAGATGGGGGTGTGAGCTATGTGGGTTACCATGTGTGATGTAGTTCATGATGTGTGTGATGTTAGCGATTTGTATGTTTATGTTTTGTAAATATACATTTTTACTAACAAAACAAATACATAGTAAAACCTACAGTTGAAAACACAATCTGAGTGTTCATTTATGAAAAGGATTTAGTTGATTTAGTTTAAATTCTCATTGTACCACAATGTCACAAAATTGAAATGTATACACACACAAACACACACAAATGAGCTGATTAACGTGGTCAAAATATTTTCTTTGTCAAACACAATTAACTGATGTAGGTTGAGATTTTGCAGCAGTTTATTATTTTGCCTCAACGTAGCAGAATTTGGGAATTTGGATCATCATTGTCAGTGTTTTCAAATGTTTTTTTTTCATGGCTACCATTTGTTGCCAAATGACTGAATGTCTCAGGTTGAGAAATAAAGACCGAGGGGAGAGTTATACAGGACAGGTGACCAAAAGCCAGGGTTTGTGGTTTTGTTTTACCCTTATTTTACCAGGTAAGCTGACTGAGAACACATTCTCATTTACAGCTTGATCATTTAGATTGAGATTGAAATTTAATTTGAGAATTTAGCCAGGACACCAGGGTTAAACACCCCTGCTCTTAAGATAAGTGCCATGGGATCTTTAGTGATCACAGAGAGTCAGCGAACACCATTTAACAGACAAGCACCCTACACCGCAAGGTGTCCACAATCACTTGCCTGGGGAACAATTATTTAGAAGCAGTAGATTAGAGTTCCTTCTTTTGATCCTCTAACACGCACTTCCAGCAGCATCATTGGTCTCCAGTCTAGGACCAACCTGCTTAGCTTTCAAGGCAGCCAGCATGTGGGATGCAGGGTGCTATGCTTCTGTAATGAAACATGACACCAAGCAGTGGGATAAGGTGTGCTATGCTTCTGTAATCGAAACAGACACCAGCAAGTGGGATACAAGGGTGCTATGCTTCTGTAATGAAACAGACACCAGCGTGGATACAGGGTGTATGCTTCTGTATGGAAACAGAGTCCCCAGCAGTGGGATACAGGGTGCTATGCTTCTGTAATGAACAGACCATCCAGCAGTGGGATACAGGGTTGCTATGCTATCGTTAATGAAAACGACACCAGCAGTGGGATACAGGGTGCTATTGCTTCTGTAAATGAAACAGGACACCAGCAGTGGGATACAGGGTGCACATGGCTTGTGTTTGTGTAAGCAACAGGAACTTAAACTCCAGACAGGAACTTACTCCACAGAGGTGCTTTGCAAGCAAGGGGAAGGTTAGACGGAGGAGAGAAGGAGAAACAGAGGGAGAGTGGAGGGCAGGAGAGGGGGAAAGAGGGAGGAGTGGGGGGAGAGGGGGAATGGGCGAGGAGTTAGGGGTCAGGAAGGGGGAATGGGCGAGGAGTGGAGCAGGAGAGTGGGGGAACAGGGAGGAGTGGTGGGCAGAATGAGAGGAGGAAGCAGAGGGAGGAAGTGGGGCAAGGAAGAGGGGGAAATGGGCGAAGGAGTGGGAACAGGAGAGGGGGGAACAGGGAGGAGTGGGGGCAGGAGAGGGGGAACAGAGGGAGGAGGTGGAGGGAGGAGAGGGGGAACAGAGGGAGGGAGTGGGGCAGGAGAGGGTGTGAAAACAGGAGGAAGTGGGGCAGGTAGAGGGGGAACAGAGGGGGAGTGGGGGCAGGGAGAGGGGGAACAGAGGGAGGAGTGGGGCAGGAGAGGGGAACAGGGGAGGAGTGGGGCAGGAGAGGGGGAACAAAGGGAGGAGTGGGGCAGGAGAGAGGGGAACAGAGGGAGGATAGTGGGGCAGGAGAGGGTGAACAGGAGGGAGGAGTTGGGGAAGATGGGATGAGTGTGTTGATGGCGGGAACTCAGTGTAGAGATTTACTGAGATTTAACCTCCAAACACTGGAGGTAAATACTGACGAGAAACATGTTATTACTTATAATAATAAAATTTTATATAACGCATTGGCGTGAAATAGGAACTGTTAATTACATGCATATGCTAATATCGGTTATATCTCTAATGGCCTCTGCATGAATTATACAACTCAGGGTGGGACAGACAGCCGTTACAGGGTGGAAGACAGACAGCCCGGTCTCAGGAGGTGGGGACAGACAGCACCATCTCAGGAGTGGACAGACCGACCGTCTCATAGAGGAACAGACAGCCCATCTCAGGGTGGAGGACAGACAAGCCCATCTCAGGGTGGGGACAGACAGCCTGTCTCAGGGTGGGGACAGAAACGTCCATCTCAGGGTGGGAGACAGACAGCCCATCTCAGGTGGGGACAGACAGCCCATCTCAAGAGAGGAGACAGACAGCCCATTCAGGGTAGGGGACAGACAGCCCATCTCAGGGTGGAACAGACAGCCCATCTCAAGGGTGGACAGACAGCCCATCTCAGGTAGGGGAACAGACAGCCCATCATCAGGTGGAACAGAAGCAGCCCATCTCAGGGTGGAACAGACAGCCCATCTCAGGGTGAACAGACAGCCCAATTATAGAGGAAAGACAGCCCATCTCATAGAGGAACAGACAGCCCATCTCAGGGTGGAAACAGACAAGCCCATCTCAGGTGGACAGACAGCCCAATTCGGGTGGAACAGACAGCCCATCTCATAGAGGAACAGACAGCCCATCTCAGGGTGGAACAGACAGCCCCATCTCATAGAGGAACAGACAGCCATCTCAGGGTGGAAAGACAGCCCATCTCATAGAGGAACAGACAGCCCATCTCATAGAGGACAGACAGCCCATCTCAAGGGTGGAACAGACAGCCCATCTCAGGTGGAACAGACCAGACCATCTCAAATCAGAGGAACAGACAGCCCATCTCAGGGTGGAACAGAACAGCCATCTCATAGGGAACAGACAGCCCATCTCATAGAGGAACAGAACAGCCACATCTCAGGGTGGAAAGAACAGCCCATCTCATAGAGGAACAGACAGCCCATCTCAGGATGGAATAGAAGCACCATCTCATAAGAGGAACAGACAGCCCATCTCAGGGTGGGAGACAGACAAGCCCATCTCATAGAAGAGCAACAGACAGCCCACATCTCAAGGAGTGGAACAGACAGCCCATCTCATAGAGGAACAGACCGTCTCATAGAGGAACAGACAGCCCAACTCAGGGTGGAACAGACAGCCCAACTCAGGGTGGGGACAGACAGCCCATTTCATAGAGGACCAGACCGTCTCAGGGGGGAACAGACAGCCCATCTCATAGAGGAAAAGCCCGTCTCAGTATGGAGCACAGTTAACAATGCATGTAGACCTACTGTATGGTCTCATCGTGGTCCTTTATTTTCTTTTTGATAGGTTGGCCCTACATTTGCTGCAGCAAAAACAGAATGAGCGTCAAAATTACCCATCTTTTCGGGGGTTCAATTCGTTTTTTTAATTGTAAAGACAATATATTTTTATTGCAGCTGCAGAGTTTTAAAACAGACTATCACTCGAATATTTTTGCTCTAAATCATCTCTCTCTCCAACACCTCCATTCAAATTGCATCCAAAACAGATCATCCTGTTCTAGTTTGATATGGCCCTGTATATAGATGTCCTAGCCTACCTCTTTCAGATAATAGAGTCAATGYAGTGTTAGCCTTATATTTAGCTAATTCATGATGGTTTATGCATAACAAKCTTCTAACTTATAGCCTCTGTCTCTTGCGCAATACACAAGCACCAGTGCTCCGTTGGCATCTCTCCTTAACGTTTGGCTGAGATTCCGCTAACGGGATCGATTTGACATCAGCCAGTGAAACTGCAGGGCGCCAAATTCAAACAACAGAAATCTTATAATTAAAATTCCTCAAACATACAAGTATTTTACACCATTTTAAAGATACACTTGTTGTAAATCCAGCCACAGTGTCCGATTTCAAAATGGCTTTACGACGAAAGCACACCAAACGATTATGTTAGGTCAGCACCTAGTCACAGAAAATTACAGCCATTTTTCCAGCCAAAGAGAGGAGTCACAAAAAGCAGAAATAGAGATAAAATGAATCACTAACTTTTGATGATCTTCATCATATGACACTCATAGTACTTCATGTTACACAATACATGTATGTTTTGTTCGATAAAGTTCATATTTATCTAAAAAATTATCAGTTTACATTGGCGGGTTATGTTCAGTAGTTCCAAAACATCCGGTGATTTTGCAGAGCCACATCAATTTACAGAAATACTCATAATAAATATTTATAAAAGATACAAGTATTATACAAGGAACTTTAGATAAACTTCTCCTTAATGCAACCGCTGTGTCAGATTTAAAAAAATCTTTACCGAAAAAGCACACCATGCAATAATCTGAGTACAGCGCTCAGAGACCAAAACAAGCCAAACAGATATCTGCCATGTTGTGGAGTCAACAGAAATCAGAAACATTATACATTTTCACTTACCTTTGATGATCATCATCAGAAGGCACTCCCAGGAATCCCAGTTCCACAATAAATGTTTGATTTGTTCGATAAAGTCCATCATTTATGTCCAAATACCTCCTTTTTGTTCGCGCCTTGAGTTCACAACCCAATCCAAATTCATGACACACGAGCAGATGAAAAGTCAAAAATTCCCGTTACAGTCCGTAGAAACATGTCAAACGATGTATAGATCAATCTTTAGGATGTTTTTATCAAAATCTTCAATAATGTTCCAACCAGAGAATTCCTTGTCTGTAGAAATGCAATGGAACTCAAGCTAACTCTCACGTGAAAATGGTCAGCTCGTGGCTCTCTGCCAGACCTCTGACTCAATCCCTCTCATTCTCCCCCACTTCACAGTAGAAGCATCAAAAAAGGGTTCTGAATACTGTTGACATCTAGTGGAAGCCTTAGGAAGTGCAATGTGACCAATATCTTACTGTATATTCATAAAGTAATGATTTGAAAACATACAAACCTCAGATTTCCCACTTCCTGGTTGGATTTTTTCTTCAGGTTTCTGCCTGCCATATGAGTTCTGTTATACTCACAGACATCATTCAAACAGTTTCAAAACTTCAGAGTTTTTTCTATCCAAATCTACTAATAATATGCATATCTTAGCTTCTGGGCCTGAGTAGCAGGCAGTTTACTCTGGGCACCTTATTCATCCAAGCTACTCAATACTGCCCCAGCCATAAGAAGTTACACAACGCTATTTAGCTCTTTGGAGTCCCATGCAGAAAAGCTAGACTAGAACAGCTTGCTGGAACTATTATTTTTATACCAATACATTATTCGAGAGGGACACAAGCTCTTTAAAAACAGCAGTCAATACAACTCACAGGTAGTTTGAAAGAAGAGAGAAAGAGTGATGGTGGTAGACTATAGCAGTTATTAATTCAGACCCATAACCATTCAGATGGTGGTAGACTATAACAGTTATTAATTCAGACCCATTCAGATGGTGGTAGACTATAGCAGTTATTAATTCAGACCCATCAGATGGTGGTAGACTATAGCAGTTATTAATTCAGACCCATAACCATTCAGATGGTGTAGACTATAACAGTTTATAATTCAGACCATAACCATTCAGATGGTGGTAGACTATAGCAGTTATTAATTCAGAGCCATAACCATTCATAAGGTGGTATTGACT
>NW_019944489.1:69892-78764 GCF_002910315.2 Salvelinus sp. IW2-2015 | reverse complement strand
AAAAATTTAACAGACCTCTACATGCTTTGTAAGTAGGAAACCTGCAAAATCGGCAGTGTATCAAATACGTGTTCTCCCCACTGTTAGCTTAGACTAATTCCATTCCTGAACACATACTACTTAATAAAAACATAGCCTTTTCTTTAGTAAAACACAAAAGTAAAAATGAAATAAAACAGTAGTCTTTCCACCATATAGTCAGACACATTCTATTCACAGGCTTGTACACAGCAAATTTATTAAATGTATTTAATTTAGGGCTCATTAAATGTCTTTAGTAGGCTTATTAACTATATTTACGTTGGCTCATTAAATGTCTTAATGAAGGGCTTATTAACATATTTAACGTTGGCTCATAAATGTCTTTATAATGTAGGGCTCATTAAATGTCTTAATGGTAGGGCTCATAAATGTCTTTAATGAAGGGCTCATTAAATGTTCATGTAGGCTCATTAAATGTTTCTGTTAGGGCTCATTAATATGTATTTAATGTAGGGCCATTAAATGTCCTTTAATGTAGGGCTCATTAAATGTATTTAATGTAGGGCTCATTAAATGTATTTAATGTAGGGCTCATTAAATGTCTTTTGTAGGGCTCTTCTTCATTAGGGCTATTAATGTATTAAGCTCATTAAATGTCTTTAATATAGGCTCATTAAATGTCTTTAATGTGGGGGCTCATTAAATGTCTTTAATGTGGGCTCATTAAATGTCTTTCATGTGGGCTCATCAGGTCAGGAAGCATCAGTTGTAGTTTCATGCAGATCGAAGCTCTAATCAAATACAGACATTATTGCTTTCTAATTAGTGACATTTCTGATTTTGGCGGGAAATACCGGGTTACCCGTGAGAAAAGGATTTATTCTTAGGATTGAACATTTTGTAAAATGTAAAAAAGCCTTTGGGAAATCTCTGTAGTGGTTTGCTAACAGCACTTTTGCACTCAAAAAAACTCATTACGCTCGCACAACCGCACCACAACACACACACACAAGTTTTAACACAGAGGGACAGACGAGGCAGTTGAATTGTCTGTGCGTCCCAAATGGAAACCTATTCCCGACCAGGCCCATAGCGAATAGGGTACCAGTAGGAGACATGTCATGATGCCCTGGGCACATCATCCTAACGGATGTAGTGGGTGGGAAACTGTTCATACTTAAATGGGATAGTGTGAGATTCTGCCATTTTCTACTCAGTCAGTTGAACTTGTGGATTCCATTTGTGTCTCCGATTGCACTTTGAAGGAAGTTGTYGTTGGTTTTTACCAGCCAATGCTAACTAGCATTRGCGCAATACTAGAAGCCTACAAGATCTGCTAGCGTCTTACACTATCTCTTTGCAGTTTTTTTTGTGATTTCTTACATAGTTGTTGCGGGATTTGGCTCATCGTGTTAAAAACTCTACACACAAGTAAGAGACAACAYTTGGAGATAAACATTCTCACGTCTTATGTCAAAAATGAAACTGTGCAATCAAAACCGAACAATCATTTTTCAAAATGGCATTTTTATGCAACAAAATGAATCACACACCATGTGACTCTTTCAAAGCAGCAACAACACACTGATGTACTTTATAGAAAACATGGTTGTCTTTAGTGCTTTGTAAACCTGTTACATGTTCTCATAGAGGCTTATGTGGGTGGCAGTTAGAATTACAGTAGAATATGTTACTGTAAACACACTGAAACAAAAAKAATTACAGTAAAATTACAGTTCATTGGTAAACCMAAMATKTTTTATTGTAAAGGATTGTAMGGGATGGGGTGGAGGGTTTATGGATCCCGCCTTCTGTTAGGGTCTGGCCACATCACCTCATCACAAGCAATGTCMTCCCTGGCTAGGCAACGGGGAAAATATCGTCTTCGTGCCGTATCCAACCCAGGACTGACYCCAYCTCAATGTCTCCGCATGCCTCTTCCATTGCTTGYAGAAGAGGCAGRRSGGCATGTGGTTGGCGGTCATACACTTTCCAACGCCAAGACGAAAATTAATCTCAATCGGATTGATAAATGGGATAAGGGGGCCAAGATAGACAAGATAAGTTATTGTGTTGGTGATCCGTCCCTTGACCAGAGCAAGCCGCCGGTGGAAAACTAGCTTATCCCAGATGACAACAAAACCTGGGCTGCTCTGGTCTGTCCTGTACGACTGCATAATGTAGTGCATTCAGACATATGATTATTGCAGTATTGTAGAAACCCAGGTGGCGTGGTGATGGAGAGCTCCTTGCAGACTACCTTCGGGAAACACATAGGTGATAACTTCCCCTCCGCGCTGCCCGGGACATTCACAAGGGCTCTTTATCCAATAACATTTTGGTCCCCCGACGCCTGTTTTAGCTAGATTGAATCCAGCTTCATCAATGAAAATGAAGCTCATGAGGCTACGCAGCTGCATCAAGTCCAGGACTCTCTGTAAACAGGAAATACATACACACATGTACCGTGAATACGGTTTGTAACTCAAAACACAGGACTACAATGTCTACATTTTTCACACAAGGATGGGGTGGGGGGTGGGAGGTGAGTGGTCAGACCACATTCAGTCAAAAAACTACAAGCTACAGGCAAGGAAGGTGCCCACACAGACAACCCCCCCCACCCCAGAATGGGGCACATACTCTTTGTTAAATCAAATCAAATGTTATTGTCACATACAACATGGTTAGCAGATGTTAATGCGAGGTAGTGAAATGCTTGTGCCTTCTAATTCGACAATGCAGTAATAACCAACAAGTAATTTAACAAATTCACACCCACTACTTATACACAGAAAGGGATGAATTAGAATATTCATAAAATATATGGATGACGATGGCCGTGCGGCATAGTCAAGATGCCAGTAGATGGTAAAAATACAGTATATACACATGTTCGTTATAATCCCACCCGGCACAGCCAGAAAGAGACTGGCCACCCCTCATAGCTGGTTCCTCTCTAGGTTCTTTCCTAGGTTTGCCTTTCTAGGGAGTTTTTCCTAGCCACCGGCTTCTACATCTGCATTGCTTGCTGTTTGGGTTTTAGGCTGGGTTTCTGTACAGCACTTTGAGAATCAGCTGATGTTAAGAAGGGCTATATAAATAAAATTTGATTGATAATAGAATACAGTATATACATTAGCGATGAGTAATTAGGATATGTAGACATATTAAAGTGGAGTTATTAACTGACTAGTGATACCTTATCAATTTAGAAAGTGGCCAGAGATTTGAGTCAGTATGTTGGCAGCAGCCACTTTAGTTAGTGATAACTGTTTAACAGTCTGAGGTTAGAAGCTGTTTTTCAGTCTCCGTCGCCTGCTTTGATGCACCTGTACTGAACCTCGCTTCTGGATGTAGCGGTGTGAATCAAATCAAAGTATTTGTTCAGGTGCCGCGAATACAACAGGTGTAGACCTACATGAAATCCGAATAACAACATGTAGACTTACAGTGAATGCTTACTACAGGCTCTAACCAACGTGTTAAAAAGGTGTTAGGTGAACAATAGGTAGGTAAAAAATAAAACAACAGTAAAAAAGTAACAGGCTATAAAAGTAGCAAGCTATATACAGACACCGGTAGGTCAGGCTGATTGAGGTAGTATGTACATTGTAGATATGGTTAAAGTGACTATGCATATACAGTATGATAACAAGAGGTAGCAGCTGCATAAAGAGGGGTTTGGTGGTGGTGGCGGGTCAAATGAGACAGGCAGTGGCTCAGGTGGTTGTGTTCCTTGATGATCTTTTCGCCTTCCTGTGACATCGGGTGGCTGTAAGTGTCCTGGAGGGCAGGTAGTTTGCCCCCGGTATGTGTTGTGCAATCTCACTACCCTCTGGAGAGCCTGGTTGTGGTGCAGCAAGTGTCCATACACAGGCGTGACACAGCCCGAAAGCTCTGATTGTGCATCTGTAAAGGTTTCCCTTCCTGTATGTACGCTTGAGATTTTCTCTTTCTTTTTTAAAACCTAAAAAAAAACAAATAAACTGCATAGTTTCCTAAGGACCTGAAGCGAGCGGACAATCTCTATCAGCGCCCTCTTGACACTGCGCTATTATGCAGTGCCAATCTACTGCCATTACTGCATAACAGATAGTACATGATACTTACTTGCACGTAGTCATAGCGAAGGCTTTGACTCTAACTGCTGTTCCTCCAAATGGAACCCTGTGCAGCTGCTTCATCGTACGTTTGGCGTTGACGTAAGACGCGGAGGGTGTTCGACATACTGACACGGCTGATTATTATGACGTTGTTGATCTCTTGCCATGATTTGCTCTCGTAGTTGATGTAGGCGATGGTGTCGTTGCCAAACTAGATTGACAACGGCCAGTTCCTGTTCCTGGGTGAAACAGACGTGGCCTTTGACCCTCAGGAGGTCGTCTGGCAGTTCTGTAGAAAATCCAAAATATGATGACATTGGTGAGGTTTCTTTTAACATTACGTACATGAGTAACAGCAACAGGTATTACATGTACTTCAAGTACTATACCTATGTGTTTTGTTCACTGAGGATAACATAATATTGTAGGACTCCATTGTATTTTACTGTGATGCAGAATGATGTGCAACAGTTAACTAGGTACGTCTAGGTGTAGAACGTATGAAACACATACTCTAGTTCTCCATCAAAGTCATAAGTATGTTGACGTATGCTGATAGGGGCTGGCATTGGGTGATCAGGTGGTGGTCAGTGGCTGACTCAGGACGACGTTAGTTCTATCGGTTGGCTGGACTCAGGTGGTGCCTGGGTGGACTCAGGTTGGCTGGACTCAGGTGGGGATACATGGTGACTCAAGTGGCTGACTCAGGTTGGGCTGCGACTCAGTGGGCTGGACTAGGTTGGGCTGGACTCAGGGTGACTAGTTGGGCTGGACTCAGGTTGGACTGGACTCAGTTGGGACTGGACTCAGGTGGGTTGGACTCAGGTTGGGTGGACTCAGGTTGGACTGACTCACGTTGGAGCTGACTCAGGTGGGCTGGACTCAGGGTTGGCTGCGACTCAGGTTGGTTGGACTCATTGGCTGCGTCAGGTGCTGGACTCAGTACTGCCAGTGGGTTGGACTCAGGTTGGGTTGGACTCAGGTTGGCGTGACTCAGGTTAGGTTGGACTCAGGTTGCGGCGGACTCAGGTTTGAGCTGGACTCAGGTTGGGCTGGACTCAGGTTGGGCTGACTCAGTGGCTGGTCAGTGGACTTCAGGTTGGGTGGACTCAGGTTGGTGGACTTCAGTTGGGTGGACTCAGTTTGCCAGTTGGCTGGACTCAGGTTGGCGTGGTAAGGCGACAGTTGGATCGGTTGGACTGGACTCAGGTTGCTGGCTCGTGGTGACTCAGTGGGACTGGTGGCTGGACTCAGGTTGGCTGCGACTCAGGTTGGGTTGGACTCCAGGGGACTGGACTCAGGTTGGGCTGGACTCAGGTTGGCTGGGACTCAGTGGGTCGTTGGTTGGAACTCAGGTTGGTGGTGACTCACGTTGGTACTGACCACGTGGTGATGGACTCAGGTGGGCTGCGACTCAGGTTGGACTGCGACTCAGGTTGGTTGACCTCAGGTTGGGCTGGACTCAGGTTCGGGACCTCAGTGGTGGACTCAGGTGGACGGACTCAGGTTCGGGTTGGACTCAGATAGCGTTCTGGGGTCTGGACTCAGGTTGGTGGACTCAGGTTGGACTTGACCTCAGGTTTGGCTCGGTTGGGACTGCTTCAGGTTGGAGCTGGACTCAGGTTGTATGGCCAGTTGCTGACTCAGGTGGACTGTGGTTGGACTCTAATTGGTTGGTGACTCAGGTGGCTGACTTCAGGTGGATGGGTGGGTGACTCAGGTTGGGTTGGACTGCATGGTGATCAGTTGGCTGGACTTCAGGTTGGGCATGGAACTTCAGTTGGGTTGGACTCAGGTTGGCGTGAGACGATGGACTCAGGTTGGCTGGACTCAGTTGGCTGGACTCAGGTTGGATGGACTTCAGGTTGGGCTGGACTCAGGTTGGGCTGGACCAACGTTGGCTGACTCATGGTTGAGGCTGGACTCAGGTTTGGTGGATGGTGGACTGCGCAGGTTGGGTTGGACTCAGGTTGGGCTGGACTCAGGTTTGGCTGGACTCAGGTTGGCGTGACTCAGGTTGGACATGGACTCAGGTTGGTTGGACTCAGTTGGCTGACTCAGGTTGGGCTGGACTAGCTACAGTTATGGTTTGGTTGACTCAGGGTTGGGCTCTGCGACTCAGGTTGGGCTGGACTCAGGTTGGATGGACTCAGGTTTGGTGACTGCAGTTGGGTGGACTTCAGTTGGGCGCTGGACTCAGTGGGTTGGCTCAGGTTTAGGTTGGACTCAGGTGGGCTGGACTCGTGGGTTGGACTCAGGTTGGGCTGTCGACTCTACGAGTGGATGCAGTGGTCGGACTCAGGTGGGTGGAACTCCAGGTTGGGCTGGCCGTGGGCGACTTCAGGTTGGGTTGGACTCAGGTTGGGCTGACTCAGGTTGGGCTGGACTCAGAGGTTGGGCTGGACTCAGTTGCGACTCTGTTCGACTGGACTCAGGTGGGGCTGGACTCAGTTTGGACTTGACTGCAGGTGGAGCTGGACTCAGGTTGGTAGGATCATGGACCGACTCATGCTCGTTGGCTGGACTTCAGTTGGGGTTGGACTCAGGTTGGCGTTGGACTCAGGTTGGGCTGTGACTCAGGTTGGGCTGGACTTCAGGTGGCTGGACTCAGTGGGTTGGACTCAGTATTGGCTGGACTCAGGTTGGGCTGGGACTCAGGTGGCGGTGGACCGTAGTTAGGGTGGACTCAGGTTTGGGCTGGGAACTCAGGTTGGGCTGGACTACAGTTGGGCTGGACTCTAGGGCTTGGGTCGACTCAGGTTGACTGACTTCAGGTTGGGTGGGATCAGTGGGTTGGGACTCAGGTTGGGTTGATCGGTACTCAGTTGGGGCTGGGCCAGGTGGTGTGGACTTCAGTTGGGTGGACTCAGGTTGGGACTGGACTCAGGTTGGACTAGACTCAGTTGGGCTGGACTCAGCGTTGGCGCTGGTCTCAGGTTGGACTGGACTCAGGTGGCTTGTCAGGTTTGCGACTGGACTCAGGTTCGGTTGACTCAGGTTGGCTGGACTCAGTCGGGCTGGACTTCAGGTTGGCTGGACTCAGTGGTGACTTCGGGGTTGAGACTCAGTTGACTCAGGTTGGGCTTGACTCAGTTTGGGCTTGGACTCAGTGGGCTGATCGGGGCTGGACTCATTTGCTATTCAGTCTTGTTGCGACTCAGTTTGGGTTAGGACTCAGGTTGGGCGCGACTCAGGTTTGGTGCTCAGGTGGCTGGGACTCAGGGTGGGCTGTGACTCAGGTTGGGCTGGACTCAGGTAGGCGTTGGACTCCAGGTTGGGCTGGACTCAGGTTGGTGACCGTGGGTCTGACTCAGGTTGGCTGACTCAGTTAGGCTGACTCAGTTGGCGCGACTTCAGTGGGTGGCATCAGTTGGGTTGGACTCACTTCGGGTGCGACAGGTGCGATTCCTCGTCTGCCTCCCTCATTCACCAGGCATGGATTTATGACACGGTCCCACCAAAAGTGGCCCTAATGTCGTTGGAAATATGTCTCCGTCTATTGCCTGTGTCCCCTTTCTGTTCTTGTCTTTGTCCTCCTTCTACTCCTCTCTCTCGTCCTCTACCTCCTCTTCCTTTTCCTCTCGCTCTCACTGCCTCCATGTTTGCAAAGTTCTCACAAAAGAGTGATCTTACCTGAGGTATATTTGTAGTGTTAATGCTCAGGCTAATTGGTGTATATTTACTGTATAAATGTTTTCATGGTGTGTGTGTGTGTGTGTGTTGTGTGTGTGTGTTGTGTTGTGTGTGTGTGTTGTGTGTGTGTGTGTGTGTTGCCAATTTCAGGTATGTTTTTGCATTTTGAATAGAAGTGTCTTCCTAATGATTGCAAGATTTTTCATTCTTGAACAAAGTGTTCTAATGTAAGAAACAGTGTGTGAAGTGTTTTGCAAAGTTGAAAAGTGGAAAATATGTTTTGTACTTTGGGTGTCTTGTTTATTAAGCATGTGGTTACCCAAAAAGTAAGGTTTGATGCTTTTGTCTAGGCATTTGCTTTCAGTGTGTAAGCAATCGGTAAAAAACTGTAATGTACTCGTGTCGAGGTCTTTCCACGGAGGGCCGATTGTCTTGCTGTTCTCCTCCCTTCTTCTGGATTGATGAATTGAACTTTCCTGATTGTCTGTTGAATTTTTTTTTCTTCTGTTTCTTTGTCACAACAATCGTCATATTGGAAGAGAGGAAGGACCAAGGACCAAGCTGAAATGAATGCATTCTTCTCTATTATTATCACGAAAACGAAGAACACTTTACAAACATAAAACAAAACAATAAACGACGACGTGAAGCTATAAATGACAAAGTGCAGACACAGATTAGACAATAGACAATAACCACAACCCACAATACAAAACAGGCTACCTAAATATGGTTCCAATCAGAGACAATTGCAAAAACACCTACTCTCTGATTGAGCACCATATCAGGCCAAACACAGAAATAGGACAAACCAGACAAACAACATAGAATGCCCACTCAGATCACACCGCTACCAAACAAAAACATAGAAACATACAAAGCAACCTTGGTCAGGCGTGACATTCTTAGGCACTATCTTTGAAACTATGGGATATTTTTTGCTAAAATCTACACACTAACCACAACATATTAATAAAAATAAAATTAAAAATAAATATTACACCAAATGAGCAAAACATGAGACATATCTTACAAAAGCAAACAATTCTTGTAAAATTCATCAAACTCTTTTATAAAATTGTTGTTTTTGTGTCAATACAGTACAGTACACACGACCATCATCTTTAATAAGCACACGAAGCACCACCCTA
>NW_019944489.1:59930-66771 GCF_002910315.2 Salvelinus sp. IW2-2015 | reverse complement strand
ACAGAGATCAGTCAACATGATGTAGGACAGTAGGAAAAGACAGGGATCAGTCAACATGATGTAGGACAGTAGGAAAGTACAGGCATCAGTCAACATGATGTAGTACAGTAGGAAAAGACAGGAATCAGTCAACATGATGTAGCACAGTAGGAAAAGACAGAGATCAGTCAACAATATGTAAGAAAGGACAGGAATCAGTCAACATGATGTAGTACCATACACTTCCAGATCCTGTACCAATGATAGGACAGTACAGTTTACCTGCACATATTTATATCTCAGTTGCTTTACACGGTCTGAGTTTCTTTCCAAAAGGGACTCTGTACAGCTGCTTCATCCTAATTCAATTCCGTTTCAGTAGACGAGACAGTGCAGAGAGACTCACTCTGTTGACACTTTAGAATATGGKGTTATCTGYCATTATGTGGTCCTGCAGTTCTCCGAGTCTGATACAGTTATTTACAATGTGGGTCTCCTGCTCTGGGGGGGGGAACAGTCGACTTCTCCCACCAGATACTGGTTTTCTAGCACTTCTGTAAAAACATTTGAATGGTTTTAGTGATAGATCCTTCTCATTATAAAAGTACAGTACATATTACTATACCAGTAAGACTACAGCACTTACAGTTACTTACCGGTTCTCATTTCTTAATATCCGGATGATAACCTGCAACAGTATAGCGGCTCAGATTAGGTTGAACCCGTTGCCCAGCCTCCATCACTCTCATCCCATGGTTGACAACATGGTCAACCACAGTCACTCTGATTTCATCAGTTATTGTGTTCCTGACTCCCCTTCCTATTCCCCGTCCTCTCCTTCTCCCTCGTCCTACCTTACCTCTTCTTTCTCCTCCTCCACTTACTTCTCTACCTCCTCGTCCTCGTCATCGTCCTCGTCCTCCTCTCGTTCTCACCCCTCTTACACTCTCTCCAATATTGGTCTCCGTTGTTGTCCAAACCAAATGTTTACCTGTGGCCTATATAGTGCTCAAGCTCTGATTTGTAAGTGAACTCATTATCTAAAAAATTTTTTCACGTGTGTGAATGTAGAAAGACAGATGGCAAAATAGTGTGTCTAATGTAGAGACCAATGTTCACCGTTGTGCTAGAAGTGTGTTATATTAAATGACAACCTGAGTGTAAAGCAGGGAACGTGCATTCAGTTTGGCAACACTTGGTAAATGCGTTGGCTACAAGCGTTCATGGTTTCAGAGATAGTGCTTCAAGAATCACTGTTAGTGTTTAAGCATTCAGAAGATTGAAGGAGGAAAAGACTGCCAACAACACAACAGACCCCTGCTATGGCCGATTTTGACACCCTGATGTATTGGAGCGACTTCTGAGCAGCTGTTTTCACCATAAACAGACCAGTAAACACAGAGCAATCAACTCCAGCAAATGGGGCTGATGAAGCAAGTCAACTCCAGCATAATGACCAGTATGAAGCAAGTCAACTCCAGCAAAGGGGCAGGATGAAGCAAGAACATCAGCAAATGGGCAGATGAAGCAAGTCAACTCCAGCACAAATGGCTGATGAAGCAAGTCAACTCCAGCTATAATGGTCAGATGAAGCAAAGTCAACTCCAGCACAATGGGCGATGAAGAAGTCAATCTCAGCACAATGGGGCAAATGAAGCAAGTCAACTCCAGCACAATGGGGCAATGAAGGGCAGAGAGCATCACTCCAGCACAATGGGGCAAATGAAGCAAGTCAAGCTTCAGCACAATGGGGAGATGAAGCAAGTCAACTTCCAGCACAATGGGGCAATTAAGCAGTCAACTCCAGCACAAATGGGCAGATGAAGCAAGTCAACTCCAAGCATAATGGGGCAGATGAAGCAAGTCAACTTCAGCACATGGGCAGATGAAGCAAGTCAACCTCCAGCACAATGGGCAAATGAAGCAAGTCAACTTCAGCAAATGGGGCAAATGAAAGCAAGTCAACTCTCAGCATAATGGGCAGATGAAGCAAGTCAACTCAGCACAATGGGGCAGATGAAGCAAGTCAACTTCAGCACAATGGGCAAATAAGCAAGTCAACTCAGATAATGGGGCAAGAATCAAGTCACTCCAGCATAATGGGGCAGATGAACAAGTCAAGCCAGCAAATGGGGCGATGAGCATAGTCCCCCCCAACTGCCACCACACAATAAGGGGCAGATGAGGCAAGTCAATTCAGCACATAAGGGAAGATGAATCCGGTCCTGGACTAATAAGCAAGCTTAGTGGTTTTAAAACCAGTTTTATATGAAGGCTTGTGTTCACTACCTATTTTTGTGTGTGTGTGTGTGTGGTGTGGTGTGTGTGTTGTGTGTGTGTGTGTGGTGTGTGGTGTGTTGTGGTGTGTGTGTGTGTGTGTGTGTATGTCAGGGTAATGATTTATGGACTCTCAAGCTAATAACTTGTGGGTAATTGTTGTTAAATGAAAGCAGGTCAACCTGTGGTAAATTGATTGRATTGATTGGACATGATTTGGAAAGGCACACACCTGTCTGTATAAGGTCCCACAGTTGACAGTGAATGTCAGAGCAAAAAAAATAAGCCATGAGGTTTAAAGGAATTGTCCGTAGAGCTCAGAGACAGGATTGTGTCGAGGCACAGCTCTGAAGAAAGGTACCAAAACATTTATACAGCATTGAAGGTCCCCAAGAACACAGAGGTCTCAAAAAGTCTTAAACTAAATTAATTTGGAACCAACGAGACTCTTCTTAGAGCTGTCAGCCCGGCCAAACTGAGCTATCGGGGGAGAAGGGCAGAACCAAATGGTCACTCTGACAAAGCTCCACAGTTCCTCTGTRGAGATGGGAGAACCTTCTAGAAGGACAAACATCTCTGCAGCACTCCACCAATCAGGCCTTTATGGTAGAGTGGCCAGACAGAAGCCACTCTTCAGTAAAAAGGCACATGACAGCCTGTTTGGAGTTTGCCAAACGGCACCTAAAGGACTCTCAGACCATGCAAGACAAGATTCCCTGGTCTGATGAAACCAAGATTGAACTCTTTGGCCTGAATGCCAAGCGTCACGTCTGGAGGAACCTGGCACCATCCCTACGGTGAAGCATGGTGGTGGCAGCATCATGCTGTGGGGATGTTATTCAGCTGGGACTGGGAGACTAGTCAGGATCGAGGGAATGATGAACGGAGCAAAGTACAGAGAGATCCGTGATGATAACCTGCTCCAGAGAGCTCAGGACCTCAGACTGAGGTGAAGGTTCACCTTCCAACAGGACAACGACCCTAAGCACACAGCCAAGACAGGGCAGGAGTGGCTTCAGGACAAGTCTCTGAATGTCCTTGAGTGGCCCAGCCAGARCCCGGACTTGAACCCTATCAAACATCTCTGTAGAGACCTGAAAATAGCTGTGCAGCGACGCTCCCCATCCAACCTGACAGTGTTTGAGAGGATCTGTAGAGAAGAATGGGAGAAACTCCCCAAATACAGTTGTGCCAAGCTTATATCGTCCTACCCATGAAGACTCGAGGCTGTAATCGCTGCCAAAGGTGCTTCAACAAAGTCCTGAATAAAGGGTCTGATTACTCATGCAAACATTTCTGAAAAACAGTTTTTACTTTGTTATTGTGGGGTATTATGTGAAGATTAATGGTGGGAAAAAGACATGTATTCCATTTTAGAATAAGGCTGTAACATAACAAAATGTGGAAAAAGTCAAGGGGTCTGAAAACTTTCCGAATCCACTGTACAATTGTCTGTAACGTCCTTCAGTCGAGCAGTGAATTTCAAACACAGATTCAACCACAAAGACCAGGGAGGTTTTCCAATGCCTCGCAAAGCGTGACACCTACAGAAAATTGTTTTGAGAATAGTGAAGTTATTCATTACACTGTGGATGGTACACTCAATACACCCAGTCACTACAAAGATACAGGTGTTGTTCCTGACTCAGTTGCCGGAGAGGAAGGAAACCTCTCAGGGATTTCACCAAGAGGCCAATGAAGGCTTTGAAACATAGTTTAATGGCTGTGATAGGAGAAAACTGAGGATGGATCAACAACATTGTAGTAACTCCACAATACTAACCTAAATGACAGAGGGAAAAGAAAGAAGCCTGTACAGAATAAAAATATTCCAAAACGTGCATCCCGTCTGCAGTAAAACTGCCAAAAATAGGAACAAATTAACTTAATGTCCCTGAACCCAACGTGTTATATTTTGGGAAAATCCGAGGCAACATATCACTGAGTACACCCTTCATATTTTCAGAATAGAGCTAATCCTAGAGGGAAACCTGGTTCAGTCTGCTTCTACAGACACTGGGAGACAATTCACCTTTCAGCAGGACAATTGCCTAAAACACAAGGACAAATCTACACTGAGTTGCTTACCAAGACGACATTGAATGTTCCTGAGTGGCCGAGTTACAGTTTGGACTTAAATTGACTTGAACATCTATGGCAAGACTTGAAAATGTCTGTCTAGCAATGATCGACAACCAACTTCACAGAGCTTGAAGAATTGAAAAATATCCCCAAAATATACAAATAAATATAAAAAAAAAAAGCATAATTTGTTTGATTTTAAATTGAAACGTGAATTTGAAAAAAAAAAAAAAAAAATTTTACTTAATTTACTGTTTTAATTAAATACATAATTTGAAGAATAAACAATTGTGACAATTCATATCATGCAATAAAATACTTTAAATCTCAAGAGAAGACAGGTTAAACGTAAATAAAAAAGGATGAATGTTCTCTAACTTGGAAAATAGTCCTGATCATAATGGCCTAGAAAACACCTCAAAAATAACGGTAATGTAACGATGCCGCCGTGATTCGAGAAGCAGGTGCGGGTAAAACGTTTAATGAAATAAACCAACATGTAGACAGCGCAACAGCCGCAAGGTAACATGAACACAGGTGCAATACCAACTGGGAATGAACAATAGGAAGGGACTATGAAGGGGAGCTAATGAGGTCCAGGTGTGAATCATAACCAGCAGCATACCACCCTGCATACCACTGTTGGCTTGCTTCTGAAGCTAAGCAGGGTCGGTCCTGGTCAGTCCCTGGATGGGAGACCAGATGCTGCTGGAAGTGGTGTTGGAGGGCCAGTAGGAGGCACTCTTTCCTCTGGTCTAAACAAAGATCCCAATATCCCACGGGCAGTGATTGGGACACTGCCCTGTGTAGGGTGCCGTCTTTCGGATGGGACGTTAAACGGGTGTCCGTGACTCTCTGAGGTCATTAAAGATCCATGGCACTTATCGTAAGAGTAGGGGTGTTAACCCCGGTGTCCTGGCTAATTTCCCAATCTGGCCCTCAAACCATCATGGTCACCTAATAATCCCCAGTTTATAATTGGCTCATTCATCCTCCTCTCCCTGTAACTATTCCCCAGGTCGTTGCTGCAAATGAGAACGTGTTCTCAGTCAACTTACCTGGTAAAATAATAAATAATAAAATAAAAACGATGAGTGCCAGGTGTGTGTAATGACGATTCCCAGGACCGGTGGTTTGGTGTCGCACGCCGGTGGGAAGGACCTGGACTGACGTGACAAATACACTGAATTCATACATTGTCAGTATTGAAATTGTAAACACAAAACCAACTCATTTTTTCCAATTTGGGAGGTAAAGTCAATATAATAATATAATATTTTTGCTGTGAATGTAATCATGCCATTAGAATGAATCAGACGCCAACCAAATTAGAGGCTTGTTTGGCAAATAAATCCTAAACGCCCAGACAACCCTGATATGATCATTCTCCAGAGTACAGCAATGATGTTAGTAGTCAGTAGATGCACTGCTTTGACACACACACACACACACACACACACACAGACAGACACACACATACACACAGACACACACACACACACACAACACACACACACACACACATACAGTTGGGAGAAAGTATTTGATAGCCTGCCGATTTTGCAGGTTTTCCTACTTACAAAGCATTTAGAGGTCTGTAATGTTTATCATAGGTACACTTCAACTGTGAGAGACGGAATCTAAAACAAAAATCCAGAAAATCACATTGTATGATTTTTAAGTAATTCATATGCATTTTATTGCATGACATAAGTGCTGTGTTTTGAAGTGTTGTGTGTGAAATGTATGAGTGTAAATAGCTCAAGAAAAGTCACACCTTTTGGGCACATGTCTGTGTGTGTGTGTGTGTGTGTGTAGCTCCCCATAGCTCCCCATAAGAAGTTTAAATGGGTCTTATAAATGATGCGTGTTTGTAAGGGGCGAGTGGATTGTGGCTCAGGAAACGTTGCTGTTGGAATGTGACGAAAGACATTGAAATCATTAACCATCAACCAGTGTGTTCGGTTTAGCTACATGCATTGTAATGGCTAAAAGGTGTGATGGCTCCGCAGTCAAAAATATGTCTCATAAAGCTTACTTCATTTTGTAATGGCTAACTACACTGATGCAATTGAGTAGCTTATAGTCAAAGGTAAAAGAATCACCCTATAAATCAGATAGGAAAAGGGATAAAACTAGAACTAAGACCAGATCAAACTGTGGATGATTAAACTAGGACAGATCAAACTGGGGATGATTAAGCTAGGACAGATCAAACTGGGGATGATTAAACTAGGACAGATCAAACTGTGGATGATTAAACTAGGACAGGTCAAACTGGGGATGATTAAACTAGGACAGATCAAACTGGGGATGATTAAACTAGGACAGATCAAACTGGGGATGATTAAACTAGGACAGATCAAACTGGGGATGATTAAACTAGGAGAGATCAAACTGGGGATGATTAAACTAGGACAGATCAAACTGGGGATGATTAAACTAGGACAGATCAAACTGTTTTCCTGTCCTCTCTAATGCCAAGTGTAATTCTATCCCTGTG
>NW_019944489.1:44448-53311 GCF_002910315.2 Salvelinus sp. IW2-2015 | reverse complement strand
TGGATGATTAAACAGGACAGATCGAACTGGGGATGATTAAAATAGGACAGATCGACTTGGGGATGATTAAACTAGGACAGAATCAAACTGTGGATATTAAACTAGACAGATCAATCTGTGGATGATAAAACTAGGACAAAGCAGACCAGATACAGCAGATATACTTGGACCATTGTTTACCTCGGTTTTCCTTTAGCTAAAAGTCTATTTTTTCCCTGTGTTTCCTGTCTCTCTGTACCAGTGTATTTATCCCTGTGTTTCCTGTCTCTCTGTACCAGTGTATTTATCCCTGTGTTTCCTGTCTCTCTATGTCAGTGTATTTATCCSTGTGTTTCCTGTCTCTGTGCCAGTTCATCTTGTATGTTTCCAAGTCAACCAGCGGTTTTCCCGTTCTCCTGCTTTTTTGCATTCGCCTTTTTCTAGTCCTCCCAGTTTTGACCCTTGCCTGTTTCTGGACTTTGTACTCGCCTGCCTGACCTTTCTGCCTGCCGCTCTGGTCCTGCTGGACTCTGATCTGGTTTGGACCTTTTTGCCTGTCCACGACCATTCTCTTRCCTACCCCTTTGGATTAATACACATTGTAAGACTCCAACCATATGCCTCCTGTGTCTGCATCTGGGTCTCGCCTTGTGCCTTGATATTCTCAGAGAAATAAGAAGTACTGCTAGGTTTTACATTCAAAATGTAACAAATTTATAAAGAACTGTTCAAATGATACATTTGTGACATCACTATTTAAAAAATAATATTCATTTAATATCCCACAAATGTGTCTGGATGTCCTTTGTGTGGTGGACCATTCTTGATAAACAGGAAACTGTTGAGAGTGAAAAACCCAGCAGGGTATATGGTCATAGTGTACCTGCCACCTACTATCATACCCCGTTCAAAAGCACTTAAATATTCTGTCTTGCTCATTCATGCACAATCCATGTCTCATTTCTCTCAAGGCTATAAAATCCTTCTTTAACCCGTCTCCTCAACTTCATCTACACTGATTGAAATTGATTTAATAACTGACATCCATAAGGGATCATGGCTCTCACCTGGATTCACCTGGTCAGTCTGTCCTGGAAAGAGATCTTAAAGTTTTATAAACTCAGTGTCTTGCATTTGCAAAAAAACTAACAACATTTTACAACTAAAATTTACAACAACAACAAATCTGAGAACAGTAATATTTTACATACACATGAAGGTACAATAAGTAAATTCTAGTAAAAAAATAAAATTGTTGGAAATAAAATTGTTGGAAATAATCTGTCTCTCTCTCTCTCTCTCTCTCTCTCTCTCTCTCTCTCTCTCTCTCTCTCTCTCTCTCTCTCTGCCACTGTGTACTCTCTGTTTAGGGTAAAATGGCATTCCAGTTTGCAAAGTTGTTTTGTTAATACTTTCCAATGTGTAAAGTAATTATCTTTTTGTTTTCTGAAATTTTGTGAATTTTTGGTCGGTGAGCGGAACCCAGACCTCGCAACCATAAAGGGCAAGTATGTTTAGCCAGACACTAATTTGTATGTTAAATTTGATGTCCCCTTTGATGGCATAGAGGCCCTTCTTGTCTTGTCTCTCAGCTCGTTCACACCTTTGTGGAAGTTACCTGTGGCACTGATTTTTAGGCCGAGTCGATGGACTTTGTGGAATTTGTGTTTGTGGTCCTGGTGACTGGACCTTTTTTGGAACACCATTATTTTTGTCTTACTGAGATTTACTGTCAGGGCCCAGGTCTGACAGWATCTGTGCAGAATATCTAAGTGCTGATGTAGGCCCTCCTCAGTCCTTGGATCCAAATATTGGCGAAGATACCAGAGCTAAGGATGTCAAAGAGTTTAACAAAATTGGAATTTGTTGTCTCTATA
Organism: Salvelinus sp. IW2-2015; assembly: GCF_002910315.2. Lineage (NCBI taxonomy): Eukaryota > Metazoa > Chordata > Actinopteri > Salmoniformes > Salmonidae > Salvelinus > Salvelinus sp. IW2-2015. The sequence goes on along the minus strand of NW_019944489.1, from coordinate 51,455 downwards.
TTTTATCATTTCATTGAGGATACCATCAACACCACAGGCTTTTTTGGGTTGGAGAATTTGTATTTTGTCCAGGAAGTTGTATAAAAGGGAATGAATTTGTTGTTGCCTAATTGTTTTTTGGTAGGTTTCCACACTACATTCCTTCCATCTATAGCATTTCTTAATGTTACTCAGTTCCTTTGGCTTTGATGCTACATGATTTGACTATTGTTCTCTTCAAGTAGATTGTGATTTTTCTGTGATCTGATAGGGGTGGGTCAGTGGGCTGACTGTGAACGCTCTGAGAGACTCTGGGTTGAGGTCAGTGATAAAGTAGTCTACAGAACTACTGTCAAGAGATAAGCTATAGGAGTCCTCGAAGCCTACCATTGACTATTTACATGCTCAGCGTGCGACTGAGTTGCAGGAATGGTGACCCATTTTTGTTGGTTATGTTGTCGTAGTTGTGCCTAGGGGGGCAAATGGGGGAGGGAATGCTGTCACTTCCAGGTAGGTGTTTGTCCCCCTGTGTGCTGAGGGTGTCAGGTTCTTGTCCGGTTCTGGCATTTAGGTTGTCACAGACTAGTACATGTCCCAGGGTCTGGAAATTATTGATTTCCCCCTCCAGGATGGAGAAGCTGTCTTCATTAAGGTATTGTGATTCTAGTGGGGGGATATAGGTAGCACACAGGAGGACATTCTCTGTTAAGATCATTTCCTTTTGAATTTCTATGTAAAATGTTCCTGTTGTGATTAATTTGTGACTATTTTGACTAATTTAATAGAGTAAGTTAGGTCTGCTCTCTACCAAATGAGCATACCCCCTGAGTCTCTTCCCTGTTTCACACCTGGTCGTTTGGTGGATGGGACTACCAGCTCTCTGTAACCTAGAGGGCAACCAGTGGGTCTGTCTCCTCTATACCACCCACCTGGTAGTGTGGTGGATGGGACTACCAGCTCTCTGTAACCTAGAGGGCAACCAGTGGGTCCATCTCCTCTATACCACCCACCTGGTAGTGTGGTGGATGGGACTACCAGCTCTCTGTAAACTTGAGGGCAACCAGTGTCCTCTCTCCTCTATACCATGTTTCTTGTAGGATGACAATGACTGTATTTACGATTTCTTTGGTGAAGTCCAGCTTCCTGCTCTTTAGGCCAAAGGCAGATGACCTCAGGCTTTGGATATTATAAGGCTTTGTGTTTCATGAAGTGTCCAATGTTGTTGGTCGTGGTTTGTCCTCAGGCCAATAAGTGTGAGCAGAGCTTGCTGAGCATCTGGTACATGCCGTTGGCTTGGGCTAGTGTAAGAGTGGGGGTTGAGCCTGTTTGCCTGCTCACAGCCTGGGCATATGTGTGACTTCCATGTTGAKGCCCTCTCTGCGGGGGTGGGGGGCATGGGGGGGGGCAGGAGGGTGTCGTGTCTTTGGCTTTGCCGGATTAAGTGATATGACATTCTATTAAATAATTTCTCTGTAATAATATTACCTGATTGAGCTAATCATGTAAATGTAATTAACTAGAAAGTCGGAGCACCACGAAATAATGTTTATAGAGCTGTTATCTTCCGAATAAACTCTTAAAGACCTAGTAATATTTTACATCAATAGCAGTCAATATTTAATCGTCACCTTATTTAGTCTCATCTGAAAGTTGTACATTCTTGGTTATCTTCACGAACCCTGGCTAACAAGTTGAATCAGCAATACAAAATTTGGTTTAATTATTTATTTCTTAAATACCTAAATATTCACACAGAATTACACATACACAGAATGGATCATACATTGATTACAAATGATGTCATAAAGGAAAACATCCCTGGCGGACGGAACAGATATGACAGCTGGTTACACAAAGAAAGAAAGGGGGTTGGGTTTGAGTGAAAGAGGGGGAAGACTGAGGAGCAAAAAGGTTTTGTGTTTTTCGGGCCGTAGGCAGCTATGCTATAGTAAATAYAGTATCTTATGCATTCTAAAAAAGGAAAATGCAATAAATATTTACTCTGAGCTGCGCTTCGGTAGATTGGTCGTAGATAGAAGGCGGGGTGGTCCAGGATCTCTGGTCCTCTGAAGAATGTCTAGTGGTGAACTGGAGCGTGGTAGAATGGATACTCTGTCCGTCCTCTCCTAGCCCACGTTTAGCGGGCAGAGAGGGTATCACTTCTTTAGTGAATAAGAGTTCAAAGTTCATACCAAGATGCCATGCTATATGCTCATGCTATATTCTGGCATAGTCGAAATTCATCCTTTCGGCGTGTCGATAGTCACCTTCATATTGAACACGATGCTAATTTCGTTACGTTATTATCTGAGCCTTTTTTAACGTAGGACCGTCGTCCTCACGTCCTCGGAACAGGAAGTTACATTTTYGTATAGGGTTGGTAGAGAGGGCCACGTTTCATAGWTTACAACCAGTGTCTGTTCACATGGGCGGGGCCACTGAGTTGAGCATAGTTCACTCATGAAAACCAATTCCCTCATTTAGAAGTTAAATTACATTTAATCTTTTCACAAATAGTTTCATATTTAAACATTTATATTGCACAACAATTCCATGTGAATCTGATAWCTAGAATGTGTAGACTTTCCAAGATACAGTTTATGTCGTCCTATCATCAGTAATCATGTCCCAGATGATAACTGATCTGATATCATATTCATTAAGTACCAATACATATTTTCAACTGGTTGGATAACCGAAATAGGGTTCCGTTTCCCACCTTTTGATGTTCCCAGACTCTCTCTATGTTAACAAAGGGATTTTCAATAGTCACATCGGTAGAGTAGAGAGAGGAAAAAGGGGAAAGGTATTTATGGGGGTCATAAACAACGCCCAACAGGCCAACGTCATGACAAGGGGCATAAATGGGGTGTGGGCAGGAGGGGAATAAATGGGGTGTGGGCATTGTTGACTTGGGGGGGGTTGATCGTTTGGGATGGGGGTGTGGATGTGGCTGGTGGTCCTCTCGGTGTGGATCCTCTATGTGTAGGTCTGGGGAGGTCCTGAGGGTCTGGGAGAGTGTCTTGCTGGTCTGTGGAGTGGTGGGCCAGGTAAACACTTAGTTTTGAGACACAGTTACGGGAAATATCTCTCTCTCACTCTCACACTCTCACACTCTCACACTCTCACACTCTCACACTCTCACTCTCTCACACTCTCTCACTCTCTCACTCTCTCACTCTCTCACTATCTCACTCTCTCTCCTCGAGAGCTCAGCTCTACACCGATTTACGGACTGCTAGCAGGGACAACTCTCACAGGCAAGCATGACTCCGCGATATAGGGAGCTCTAGCTAATGAAACTAGCTAGTGCACTGACTCACTCTCTCACCTCGGTACATCACTCTCTCACACTCTCCAAACCACTACTCAGGCAGGCACGTACATCTCACATGGGACGCTAGCCTTAACGATTTAGCTTAGGACATCAACTCTCCAACCGGTCACACAGCACAGCGCCGATATAAGAGGAGCTAGCTAACGATAGCTAGGACACCGGGACAACAGCAGGCGGTACAGGGGAGCTAGCTACGATACTGCTCTAGCGTACACAGCTCGAATCCCCGGTACACACCGCCATCACTCGAAAACGCTCTCAAAAACCAACAGCTCTCACAGACAGACGCTCGTCTCGCTCATCACGCTCTGTCGCTCTCCACTCCTCCTCTCTCCACATCTCTCTACTCTCGAATCTCTCACTCTCTCACTCTCAGCATCCTCTTCACACTCTGCACACTATCTCAACTCTCTCACACTTTCACTCTCTCACTCTCTCACTCTCACTCTCTCACTTCTACTCTCGCACTCTCTCACACTCTCACACTCTCTTACTCTCTCACTCTCTACACCTCCTCTCACTCTCTCACTCTCTCACTCTCTCACTATCCTCACTCTCTCTCACTCTCTCGTCTTCTCACACTCTCTACTCTCGTCATCTCAACCACTCTCTCACTCTCTCCCTCTCTCACCTCTCACAACTCTGCTCACCTTTTCCTCTCTACTCTCTCACACTCTCTCACTGATCTCACCTCTCTCTCTCTCTCGACTCTCACACTCTCACACTCTCACACTATCTCACTCTCTACACTCTCTCACTCTCATCACCTCTCTCACTCTCACTTCTCTCAACTTCTCTCACTCTCTCACTCTCTCACACTAGGCTCACACTCTCTTACTCTCTCACTCTCCACACACTCTCTCACTCTCTCACTCTCACCACTCTTCACAAAAACTCTCGACCTCTTCACTCTCTCAACACTCTCTACACTCTCACACTCTCACCTCTTCAACTCTCACTCTCCTCGCCGCTCTCACGGCTCTCACGGCTCTCACGCTCTCTACACGCTCTTCGCTCGCTCTTCTCGCTCTCTCGCTCTCTCTCTCTCTCACTCTCTCACTCTCACTCTCTCATCTCTCCACACTGTCTCACACTCTCTCACTCTCTCACTTCTCACTCCTCACTATCTCACTATCTCACTCTCTCTCAATCTCTTGCTCACCCCCCCCCCCCCCCCCCCGTCCACCGCTCTCCACTCTCTCACTCTCTCGCACTCTCTCATCTCTCTCACACTTCTCACACTCTCTACTCTCTCACTCTCTCACTCTCTCACTTCTCTCACTCTCTCACTCTCACTTCCTCTCTCAACTCTCTCAACTCTCTCTCATCTCTCTCACTTCTCTCCTCTTCTCTCTCACTCTCACTCTCCTCTCACTCTCGCCTCTCACGCTCGACTCTCGACTCTCACTCTCTCACACTCTCTCACTCTCTCACTCTCACTCTCTCTCTCTCACTCTATCCTCTCGACTCTCACCACTCTGTAGTAGTACACTGGGCTTATATACGGTTGTCACAACCTCCTTCCAGAAATTGCAAATTGAACACAAATACAAAGAAGAAGAAAGAAGGGAGAAGACAAAGTTAGAAGAAAAGCGAGAGAGGGAAAAATGATAAAAGCTTCCCTCTCTTCCTCCCTGAAGTGAAATGTATTTCAATCAGAGTCCATATTCTATTTAGTGTGAGGCGCAGGAGATGAGTTGTGGGCTGCATAAGAAAAGGAAGTCTCTCAAGACTAACTTGGGCTGCGTCCAAATGCTCTCCATTCTCCATAAAGTATCAGACCCTCAGGATAAGACCAGATGCAGCCAGTTCAAAAAAAACTAAAGTGTATTTATTAACAAACAACATTTCAAGGGCAGCAGAGGTCAGTAATCCAGGGCAGAGTCCCGAAAGGTAGAGAATGGCAGGCTCAGGGTCAGGGCAGACAGAGTAGTCAAAAACAGGGGGCCTCCAGAGTGGTGCAGTGGTCTAAGGCACTAGCTGTGCCACTAGAAGATCCTGGTTCGGAGTCCAGGCTCTATCGGCAGCTGACGCGGACTGGGAGACCCTGGGTGTGGCGCACAATTGATCCAGCCTTATGAGGGTTTTGCCGGTTTCTTGTCCCATTGCACACTAGCAACTCAATCAGGATAACACTATTAGCACCAGGGTTTTGGTTTCTTTTAACCTCTCTTGGTACGTGAGACGTTAGCGTCACACCTCTTCAACAGCCAGTGAAACTGCTGGGTGCCCAAATTCAAATACAGAAATAACTCATTATAAAATTCAGAAAACAAAACATATTTTACATAGGTTTAAAAGATGAACTTCTTGTGAATCCAACCACGGTGTCAGATTAAAAAATGCTTTACGGCGGCGAAAGCATACTTAGATTATTTGAGAACATAGCCCACTAGACAAATCATTACAAAACAGTAACCAGCCATGTAGAACAGTTACACAAGTCAGAAATAGAGATAAAATTAATCCCTTACCTTTGATGATGCTTCATATGGTTGCAATCAGCAGACATTCAGTTTACTCAATAAATGTTCCTTTTGATCGATAAAGTCTCTTTTATATCCAAAAACCTCCGTTTGTTCACAGGGTTTTCTCAGTAAGTCCACAGGCTCAAACGCAGTCAAAACAAGCAAATAAAAAAAATCCCAAATTGTATCCGTAAGTTCATAGAAACATGTCAAACGATGTTTATATTCAGTCCTCAGGTTGTTTTTTGCCTAAATAATCGATAATATTTCCCCGGACAATAACGTCGGCAATTTAAAAGGTAAACAAGAAAGGCACTCTCTCGGTCTTGCGCAAGAAAAAGCTCTGTGACACGGAAGGGTCCACTCTTTCAGACTGCTTCTTACTTCCTCATTTATCAGAATACAAGCCTGAAAACACTTTCCTAAATGTGTTGACATCTAGTGGAAGGCATAGAAACTGCATTTGAGTCCTAAGTCAATGGATACTGTAATGGCATTGATAGAAAACAAAACAAAAAAAAAAAACTACCTCCTGAATGGATTCTTCTCAGGTTTGCCTGCCAAATCAGTTCTGTTATACTCACAGACACTATTTTAACAGTTTTGGAAACTTTAGAGTGTTTTCTATCCAAATCTAGCAGTTATATGCATATCATATCTTCTGGCCTGAAGAACAGGCAGTTTTAATTTGGCATTCTTTCATCCAAAATTACAAATGCTGCCCCCTACCCTAGAGAAGTTAACTCCTGTTGAGTAATCAACATTGCATAAGTAGAATCCAAGACTGTTCTCAGGCGCTGGTATATAAACTGTGTATACCAAAAGAGCCTCAATTCGTCGGGACTCTACAAGATGTGAAAGCATTCCACAGGGCTGTTTACTGGCTATTTGACCAAGAAGGAGAGTGATGGAGTGCTGCATCAGATGACCTGGCCTCCACAATCACCCGACTCAACCCAATTGAGATGGTTTGGGATGAGTTGGACCGCAGATTGAAGGAAAAGCAGCCATTAAGTGCTCAGCATATGGGGAACTCCTTCAATCTGTTGGAAAAGCATTCCAGGTGAAGCTGGTTGAGAGAATGCCAAGCGTACGCAAAGCTGTCATCAAGGGCAAAGGGTGCCTACTTTGAAGATCTCAAAATATAAAATATGTTTTGATTTGCTTAACATTTTTTGGTTACTAAATGGTTCATATGTGTTATTTCATAGTTTTAATATCCT
>NW_019944489.1:36345-43430 GCF_002910315.2 Salvelinus sp. IW2-2015 | reverse complement strand
CCCCCTCTTCTCCTCTCCGCTGTCTCTCTAGGTGGGTCTGTTTCCGTAAGTCAGGTTGTAAAGTCTCGTCATCCAGGCGTTGAAGACCGGAGTGTTGAATCCAGTCCGACAGTGTGTGTTACGAGGACCAGTCAGCGTACGGACGTGGCAGACATGGTGAAACAGTTCTTCCGAAGAACTTCCCTGCACACCTCTGCTGAACGAAGCAAGCTGGGCAGAGACTTCCTGCATATATACCGTGTAAGCACCACCACACACACACGCTGATCACAACCGACACAAGACGCATGGAGCCACACACACATATCAATCATTTTTCCTTTCTCAATTTAATGTTTTTCAATTACAGTGGGAGCAGTATTGATAACACTGCGATTTTGCAGGTTTCCTACTGTACAAAGCATGTAGGTCCTGTAGATGTTTATCATAGGTACACTTCAACTGTGAGAACCGGAATCTTAAACAAAAATCCGAAAAGTCGACATTGTTTGAATTTTTAAGTAATTTATTTAGCCATTTTTATTGCATGACATAAGTAATTTGATCACCCTACCAACAAGTAAGAATTCCGGCTCTACGCGTGTTAGTTTTTTTTTCTTAAGGCCCTCCGTATCCCACCTCATGTACCTGTATTAACTGCACCTGGTTGAATCGTTTACCTGTATGAAAGAACCTGTCGCACCCACTCAATCACACAGATCCAACCTCTCCACAATGGCCAAGACCAGAGAGCTGTGTAAGGACATCAGGGAAAAATTGTAGACCCTGCACAAGGCTGGGATGGCTACAGGACAATAGGCAAGCAGCTTGGTTGAGAAGGAACAGACTGTTTGCGCTATGAAAATGGAAGAGTTCGAGACGGTCCATCAACCCTCGTCTGGGGCTCCTGCAAGATTTCACTCGGGGCATCATGATCAATGAGGAGGTGGGGATCAGCCAGAACTCAACGGCAGGACCTGGTCAATGATCCTGAAGAGAGCTGGGACGCACAAGTCTCACAAGAAAACCATAGTTACACCTACGCGTATGGATTAAAATCTTGCAGCGCACGGATTCAGGTCCCCTGCTTAAGCCAGTGCATGTCCAGGCCCTGTCTGAAGTTTGCCATGACAATCTGGATGACAAGGAGGCATGGGAGAAGGTCATGTGGTCTGATGAGAACAAAAATAGAGCTTTTTACTTGGTCTAACTCCACTCGCGTGTTGGAGGAAGACAGAGTATGATCACCCACAGACCACCATCCCAACCAGTAGAAGCCATGAAGGTGGAAACATCATTCTTTGGGGATGCTTTTCTGCAAGGGGACAGGGACGACTGGCACCAGTATTGAAGGGGCGTGGTGGGGCCATGTATCGCGAGAATTTGGCCAACACCCCTCCCTCAGTGGCATTGGATGGGTCGTGGCTGGTCACCTTCCAGCATATCTTCGCTATTCACTATTCACGTTGCTGATGTAACCGATGTGAAATGGCTATCTAGTTAGCGGTGGTGCGCGCTAATAGCCTTTCACGTTGCTGACAGGTGTATAAAATCAMGCACACAGCCATGCAAGCATTAGCAGTAGAATGGACTTACTGAWGAGCTCAGTGACTTTCAACGTGGCACCGTCATAGGATGYCACTTTTTCAACAAGTCAGTTTGTCAAAATGTCTACCCTGCTAGAGCTGCCCCCCGGTCAACTGTAAATGCTTTTATTGTGAAGTTGAAACATCTCGGAGTAACAACAGCTCAGCAGTGAAGGCCACACAAGCTCACAGAACGGGACTGCCGAGTGCTGAAGTGCAAAGCACAGAAAAAGTGTCTGTCCTCGGGTTGCAACACTACTGAGTTCCAAACTGCCTCTGGAACCAAAGTCTGCAGTCGAGAGCTAAATGATTTTCCACGGCCGAGCAAATAAACCTGAAGTCGCTATTCCAAGTAAACAAGTGGCCAGGGGGAAGCGGGTGTACCCAGGTTAAATAACACCAACAACATGTGGTTGCTTGCACGCTCTTTGCACTGTCAAAAGAAAATGCTGTCCTAACTTAATTAGCTATTTGACTCTTTTGAACACATCGAACTGTTTTAGACAATTTGTTATTATTACCAAGAAGAGAAAGAGAGAAAGGCACTTTCAATCAGTACAACAACAAGTTTCCTGGTCATCACAAAACTGTCCATTTTAATAGTGTCAAGATAATTAGTTTGGGAGGCTTGGGATCTGTGGGATCTGAAGTTCCTAGGTTCACATTTTAACCATTCTCTTTGAAGTATAGTTTTGACACAGGCCTCCCAGTACCGACACACCCACACACTTGCAGTTGTTAGGGGGGCTCTTAAAAGAGCATTGTTGAATGGCAATGGACTATAGTATGTGATTACGGCCCGCAATTCGTGGTGGGCATTCCTGACGTTTATACGTGTGTCCTAGCTATCGTTAGCTAGCTAACTATATCGCCTGCTGTGTACCGGTGTCCTAGCTATCGTTAGCTAGCTCCCTGTACCGCCTGCTGTGTACCGGTGTCCTAGCTATCGTTAGCTAGCTCCCTGCGGTACAGGGAGCTAGCTACACGATAGCTTAAGGACACGGTACACAGCAGGCGTATAGGGAGCTAGCAACGTAGCTAGGACACCGGTACACAGCAGGCGTATAGGAGCTAGATAACGATAGCTAGGACACGGTACAAGCAGGCGGTCAGGGAGCTAGCTAAACGATAGCCTAGGAACCGTACACACAGGCGGTAAGGGAGCTAGCTCGAATAAGCTAGGACACCGTAAGCACAGCAGGCGATAGGTAGGGAGCTACTAACGATAGCTAGGACACCGGTAACAGAGCGTACGGGAGCTAGCGCTAACGATAGCTAGGAAACCGGTACACAGCAGGCGTACAGGGAGCTTAGCTACGATAGCTAGGACACCGGTACCAGCAGGCGTACGGGAGCTAGCTACGATAGCTAGGACACCGTACACAGCCAGGCGGTACAGGGAGCTAGCTAACGATAGCTTAGGACACGGTACACGCAGGCGGCAAGGGAGCTTGCTACGATAGTCTAGGACACGGTACATCAGCAGGGGTAAGGGACTAGCTTAACGATGTTTTCTCGGACACCGGTAACACAGCAGTGCGAGGGAGCTATAACGAGTGTAACGCACAGCCTAGGTAACATGGACTAGTAGACGCTACAAGCGCTATAGGAGCAGCAACGTGCTAGACACGTCAAGGCGGTACAGGGAGCTGCTAAGTCATAGCTTAGGACACCCGGTACACAAGCAGGCGGTAACAGGGAAGCTAGCTACGATAGCTGGAAACCGGTAAACACAGCCAAGCGATATAGGAGCTAGTAACGAATAGCTAGGACACCGTACCAGCACGGCGGTACAGGGAGCGAGCCTAACCGATAGTAGGACACCGTAACAGAGGCGGTACAGGAGCTAGCTAACGATAGCTAGGACCGGTACACAGCAGGCGAGCTACCAGGAACCGTACGCTAGGCGTACAGGGACTGCTTACGATTAAGTAGCACCGGTACACAGCGTGCGGTACGCGGAGCTAGCAACGATAGCTAGGTACACCCGGTAAACAGCGGCGGCTAACGGGAGCTAGCTAACGATAGCTAGGACACCGGTAACAGCAGGCGGTATCAAGGAGCTTAGCTAACGATTAGCTATGGACACGGTACACAGCCAGGGTGTAAGGGAGCTAGCTAACGATAAGCTGGAACACCGGTAAACAGCAGCGGAAAGAGTAGTAACGTTACCGCAGAGGAGGACTAGCTTACGATAGCTAGGATTTCACCGGTACACAGCAGGCGTATAGGGAGCTAAGCTAACGATAAGTTAGGACCCGGTACACAGCAGGCGTAAAGGAGCTTAGCTCAACGATAGCTAGGACACCGGTATCACGCAGCGGTATCAGGAGCTAGCTAAATGATAGCTAGGACACCGGTACACAGGCAGGCGGTACAGGGGTAGCTAGCTAACCGAGGTGAGCTAGGACCCGGTACACAGCAGGCTGTACTAGGGCAGCTAGCTAACGATAGCTAGGCACAACCGGTACACAGCAGGCGGGTACAGGGAGCTAGCTAACGATATGCTAGCACAACTACCGGTACACAGCAGGCGGTACAGGGAGCTAGCTAAGATAGCTAGGAACCGGTAACACAGCAGGCGGGTATAGGGAGCGCTACGCTAACGATAGCTAGGTACCGGTACATCAGCAGGGGTATAGGAGTAGCTAACGATACTAGGACACCGTACACCAGCAAGGCGGTAAGGGAGCTAGCTAACGTAGCATAGACACCGGACACAGCAGGCGTAGGGAGTAGCTAACGATAGCCTAGGACACGGTACACAGCAAGGCGGTAAGGGAGCAGCTAACGATAGTAGGAACCCGGTACAACCAGCAGGCGGAACAGAAGCTAGCTAACGATAGCTAGGACACCGTACAACAGCAGGCGGAATATGGGAGCTAGCTAAGCGATGCTAGGACACGGTACAGCAGGCGGTACATGGGAGCTAGCTAACCGATAGCTAGGACAGCCGGTAACAGCAGGCGGTTCAGGGAGCTTAGCTAACGATGTGGACCCGGTAACAGCAAGGCGGTACAGGGAGCTAGCTAAGCGATAGCTAGGACACCGGTACAGCAGCAGGCGGATACTAGGGAGCTAGCTAAGATAGCTAGGAACACCGGTACCAGAGGCGGTAGCAGGGAGCTAGCTAACGATAGCTAGGCAACCGGGTAAACACAAGCAAGGGCGGTACAGGAAAAAGCTAGCTTTACACGATAGCTAGGACACCGGTACACAGCAGGCGGTACAGGGAGCTAGCTAACGATAGCTAGGACACCGGTACACAGCAGGCGGTAGCAGGGAGCTAGCTAACGATGCTAGGACACGGTGAACAGCAGCAGGCGGTATCAGGGAGCTAGCTAACGATAGCTAGGACACCGGTACACAGCAGGCGATAGGGAGCTAGCTAAACGATAGCTAGGACACCGGTACACAGCAGGCGGTACAAGGGAGCTACCGTCTACGACACGTACAGCAGGGTAGGTACTAACGAGATAGACCCGGTACCAGCAGCGTATGGTAGTTAACGATGCAGGACAGCAGCAGGGTACAGGAGCTACTACGATAGCTAGGACACCGGTCACAGCAGGCGGTACAGGAGCTAGCTAACGATAGCTAGGACACCGGTACACAGCAGGCGTAAGGAGCTAGCTAACGATAGCTAGGACACCGGTACACAGCAGCGGTACAGGAGCTAGCTAACGATAGTCTAGGACACCGGTACACAGCAGGCGGTACAGGGAGCTAGCTAACGATAGCTAGGACACCGGTACACCAGCAGGCGATAAGGGAGCTAGCTAACGATAGCTAGGACAGCCGGTACACAGCAGGCGGTACAGGGAGTAGCTAACGATAGCTAGGACACCGGTACACAGCAGGCGGTACAGGAGCTAGTAACGATAGCTAGGACACCGGTACACAGCAGGCGTACAGGAGCTAGCTAACGATAGCTAGGACACCGGACAGCAGGCGGTACAGGGAGCTAGCTAACGATAGTAGGACACCGTACACAGCAGGCGTAAGGAGCTAGCTAACGATAGCTAGGACACACGTATAAAGTCAGGAATGCCCACCAGAATTGCGGGCCGTAATCACACTATAGTCCATTTGCCATTCAACAATGCTCTTTTAAGAGCCCCCCTAACAACTGCAAGTGGTGTGGTGTGTCGGTACTGGGAGGCCTGTGTCAAAACTATACTTCAAAGAGAATGGTTAAAATGTGAACCTAGGAACTTCGATCCCACAGATCCCAAGCCTCCACTAATTATCTTGACACTATTAAAATGGACAGTTTTGTGATGACCAGGAAACTTGTTTTGTACTGATTGAAAGTGCCTTTCTCTCTTTCTCTTCTTGTAATAATAACAAATTGTCTAAAACAGTTCGATGTGTTCAAAAGAGTCAAATAGCTAATTAAGTTAGGACAGCATTTCTTTTGACAGTGCAAAGAGCGTGCAAGCAACCACATGTTGTTGGTGTTATTTAACCTGGGTACACCCGCTTCCCCTGGCCACTTGTTTACTTGGAATAGCGACTTCAGGTTTATTTGCTCGGCCGTGGAAATCATTTAGCTCTCGACTGCAGACTTTGGTTCCAGAGGCAGTTTGGAACTCAGTAGTGTTGCAACCCGAGGACAGACACTTTTTCTGTGCTTTGCACTTCAGCACTCGGCAGTCCCGTTCTGTGAGCTTGTGTGGCCTATCACTTCCTGCTGAGCTGTTGTTACTCCGAGAGATTTTCAACTTCACAATAAAAGCATTTACAGTTGACCGGGGGGCAGCTCTAGCAGGGTAGACATTTTGACAAACTGACTTGTTGAAAAAGTGGCATCCTATGACGGTGCACGTTGAAAGTCACATGAGCTCATTCAGTAAGTCCATTCTACTGCTAATGCTTGCATGGCTGTGTGCTGATTTTATACACCTGTCAGCAACGTGAAAGGCTATTAGCGCGCACCACCGCTAACTAGATAGCCATTTCACATCGGTTACATCAGCAACGTGAAATAGTGAATAGCGAAGATATTAAAACTATGAAATAAACACATATGGAACCATTTAGTAACCAAAAAACTGTTAAGCAAATCAAAACATATTTTATATTTGAGATTCTTCAAAGTAGGCACCTTTGCCCTTGATGACAGCTTTGCGTACGCTTGGCATTCTCTCACCAGCTTCACCTGGAATGCTTTTCCAACAGATTGAAGAGTTCCCCATATGCTGAGCACTTAATGGTGCTTTTTCCTTCAATCTGCGGTCAACTCATCCCAAACCATCTCAATTGGTTGAGTCGGGTGATTGTGGAGGCCAGGTCATCTGATGCAGCACTCCATCACTCTCCTTCTTGGTCAAATAGCCAGTAAACAGCCCTGTGGAATGCTTTCGACATCTTGTAGAGTCCCGACGAATTGAGGCTCTTTTGGTATACACAGTTTATATACCAGGCCCTGAGACAGTCTTGGATTCTACTTATGCAATGTTGATTACTCAACAGAGTTAACTTCTCTAGGGTAGGGGGCAGCATTTGTAATTTTGGATG
>NW_019944489.1:31714-35537 GCF_002910315.2 Salvelinus sp. IW2-2015 | reverse complement strand
TGAGAGGATGGAGGGGATCATCTCCTGTAACATTCAGCCATCAGATGGAAGACAAGGTCCCCCAATCTGAGTAAACCCTGGGAAGAGGAGACAGGAAGAGAGAGGAGGGAGAGGAGAGAGGAGGGAGGAGATAGAGGAGACGAGGAGATGAGGAGGAGAGGAGAGAGGAGATAGAGGAGGAGGATGTGTGAGGTATGCCGTTAAGAGATTAACCTCTCATAAATATGGAATAAGAAGTAACGAAGCGCTATAAGATCATTTTTCCACCCTGTCTGTGAACTCTCACTTCTCTTAATTTCTCTTGTCTCGTTCTTTTTTTAAGATATGTGCTGGTTTGAAAGGAGGTCTGAAAGTCACGGCGAACAGAGACAAAAGAGGAGGAGAGAAAGTGCTTCTGATTTGGGAGTGCTCTAGAAAGGGCGTCTTATAAAGGCGTTGCTGGGGCTAGTTTAATACTCCTTGTTCTTCTATTTTTTTATTTTTTTTTGTCTTTCCTCCCCCCTCCTCGCTTCTCTCAATATTCTACTTTCTTCAGACAAGTCTCCACTAAATCCAGGTCGTGGTCCCACCGGACATCCATGATGGTCCCAAAACACTATGTCTGGCCCACTGACCAGACCGCCACCAGGCTTCCATGATCTGTCCCACAACACTATGTCTGGCCACTGACCAGACCGCCACCAGGCTTCCATGATGGTCCCACAACACTATTGTCTGGCCCACTGACCAGGACGCCACCAGGCTTCCATGATGGTCCCACAACCACTATGTCTGGCCCACTGACCAGACCGCCACCAGCTTCCATGATGGTCCCACAACACTATGTCTGGGCCCACTGACCAGACCGCACCAGGCTTCCATGATGGTCCCACAAAACCAAGGGTACGCGCCAAAGGGCACGCTGTGTGCCAGCTAGGGATTAACCCATGGGACATTGGCTGCAACAAGCAAGATTTCAGAAGAATGTGGGTATTTTGAGAGAAGGTCAACGTTAACCCAACTGAATCCAGCTTGTCCACCCAAAGACCGATTTAGCCCACTGACGTTAAAGCCTAGCATTATCTCTGGGAACTACCACAAGTCAACGACAAGGCTTCTACATCTGCTTTTGTGTTTGGTGTTCTAGGCTGTGGTATCTGTAAACAGATGATGTAAAAACACCATTTGATTGATAAAGACAAGAAACAAAAGAGTGAGAAAGATCAATGTTTATATATTAGTCAGTGATCTGTCCATATATTAATTTAATCCATTCATTTGCGCTACCTAAATCAGGCTACATTTTGGCAAAATGTAAACAAAAATTATACAAATATGCTCTACCAATGTTTTCCAGCACACAGCTTTGATCTACTACTGTAACTATGTTAGTATTGTACTTCAGACTAAGTGTAGGCTGGTTACTTATGTTTCAAACCTTCTCAAACAACCTGCACTGCTTTTCCTGACGTTCTGTTAACAACAGCAAGTGCAGGTGGTTTTTGTGGGCGAAGGGACACTGGTGCTAGTTAGGACACCGGGACACAGCAGGCGATATAGTTAGCTAGCTAAACGATAGCTAGGACACCGGTACACAGCAGGCGTATAGGTAGCTAGCTAACGATAGCTAGGACACCGGGTACACAGCAGCGGTACAGGGGCGAGCTAGCTAACGTAGCTAGGACACCGGTACAAAGCAGGCCGTATAGGGAGCTAGCTAATGATAGCTAGGACACCGCATCGGACACAGCAGGCGGTACAGGGAGCTAGCTAACGATAGCTAGGACACTGGACACAGCAGGCGATATAGGGAGCTAGCTAATGAAGCTAGGACACCGGTAACACAGCAGGCGGTACAGGGAGCTACTAACGATAGCTAGGACACCGGTACACAGCAGGCGATATACCCTGCTGTGTACCGGTGTCCTAGCTATCGTTAGCTAGCTCCCTATACCGCCTGCTGTGTACCGGTGTCCTAGCTATCGTTAGCTAGCTCCCTATAACGCCTGCTGTGTACCGGTGTCCTAGCTAGCACCCAGTGTCCTTCGCCCACAAAAACACCTGCACTTGCTGTTGTTAACAGAACGTCAGGAAAACAGTGCAGGTTGTTTGAGAAGGTTTGAACCMTAAGTAACCAGCCTACACATAGTCTGAAGTACAATACTAACATAGTTACWGTAGTAGATCAAAGCTGTGTGCTGGAAAACMTTGGTAGAGCATATTTKTATMATTTTGTTTACATTTTGCCAAAATGTAGCCTGATTTAGGTAGCGCAAATGAATGGATTAAATTAATATATGGACAGATCACTGACTAATATATAAACATTGATCTTTCTCACCTTTTATTTTTTGTATTTATCAATCAAATGTGTTTTAAAGCCCTTTTTACATCATCCGTTTACAGATACCACAGCCTAGAACACCAAACASAAAGCAGATGTAGAAGCCTTGTCGTTGACTTGTGGTAGTTCCCAGAGATAATGCCTAGGCTTTAACTCAGTGGGCTAAATCGGTCTTTGGGTGGACAAGCTGCATTCAGTTGGGTAACGTTGACCTTCTCTCAAAATACCCACATTCTTCTGAAATCTTGCTTGTTGCAGCCAATGTCCATGGGTTAAGTCCCCTAGCTGGCACACAGCGTGCCCTTGGGCCGTACCCTTGGTTTTGTGGGACCATCATGGAAGCCTGGTGGCGGTCTGGTCAGTGGGCCAGACATAGTGTTTTGGACCATCATGGAAAGCCTGAGGCGTCTGGTCAGTGGGCCAGACATAGTGTTGTGGGACCATCATGGAAGCCTGGTGGCGGTCTGGTCAGTGGGCCAGACATAGTGTTGTGGGACCATCATGGAAGCCTGGTGGCGGTCTGGTCAGTGGGCCAGACATAGTGTTTTGGGACCATCATGGATGTCCGGTGGGACCACGACCTGATTTAGTGGAGACTTGTCTGAAGAAAGTAGAATATTGAGAGAGCGAGGAGGGAGAAGGAAAGACAAAAAAAATAAAAAATAGAAGAACAAGGAGGTATTAAACTAGCCCAGCAACGCCCTTTATAAGACGCCCTTTATAAGAGCACTCCATCAATCAGAACACTTTCTCTTCCTCCTCTTTGTCTCTGTTCGCCGTGACTTTCAGACCTCCTTTCAAACCAGCACATATCTTAAAAAAAAGAACGAGACAAAGAGAGAAATGAAGAGAGTGAGAGTTACAGACAGGGTGGAAAAATGATCTTTATAGCTCTTCGTTACTTATCTAATTCCATATTTATGAGAGGGTTAATCTCTAACGGCATATTCAACATCCTCCCTCCATCTCCTCTCTCCTCTCCTCCTCTCTCCTCGTCTCCTCTATCTCCTCCCTCCTCTCTCCTATATCTCCTCTCTCCTCTCCTCCTCTCTCCTCGTCTCCTCTTCCCAGGGTTTATCAGATTGGGGGACCTTGTCTTCCATCTGATGGCTGAATGTTAACAGGAGATGATCCCCCTTCATCTCAGATGGACATGTAATTTGTCTCTTCGTCAGGACTGACCGTTATAGCCTCAGTATAATGTGGTGCATGGGGAAAGTCATTTCCAAGGAAACCGTGTGTGTGTGTGAAAGTGTGTATGAAGGTTGGGATGGGGAGGATGGATGGTGGATCCATAATCTGTGTTTAAAATGTCCATAATCTAGTCATAAACCGAGAGAGGTACGTAACTCAGCCGTGGCACACCACTTGAGCAAATCTCTCTTGGCCAAACACATACAATGGAATGGCTGATGTCTGACCCGCACATCACATACAATTTTTCAAGTAACAAATCACTCCCACAGGCTCAATTACCCACTCAAACTTTATGTCTTGCAT
>NW_019944489.1:26580-30697 GCF_002910315.2 Salvelinus sp. IW2-2015 | reverse complement strand
TCCCTCACACACACACACACCACACACACACACACACACACACACACACACACACACACACACACACACACACACACACACACACACACACACACACACACACACACACAACACACACACACACACACACACACACAGCCATCTCCCTCCCTCCCTCTCTCTTTCCATCCATCCCTCTTCCCCTCCCTCCTTCTATCCTTCCCTCACTCCATCCCTCCTTTGCTCCGGCAGGAATAAAATTTAATCCAATCAGATGAATTAATGAATAATGTTCACGTGTGAAAAAAAAATATATATATATAAAAAAAAAAACTAATTTCAATAAAGGCCGACCTGGGAGTTGATTTATTTGCTGTGGAGCATTAATCTTGTAGAAGCGCTACTCCCTCTTCTTCTCTTCTTCCAACTGTATTCTATGGCTGAAGGATGTGAGCCATATGTTTAAAGCCAGCAGTTAGGTAGGGAATGGCTAACGAGGTAAAGTAGAGAGAGATTGAGATTGATACCCAACACCTGTTTCTAGTGTAATCGTGTCTGTTCAGGACTGGGGCTGTCAATCGCGCTGTCCAATGTGCTTTTTGAAGCGACGAGTCTTTTCGTGTTTGAGACAAAAAGGTCAATATTTGACTCCTGTTTCGAGTGACGAGCAACCTGGTGGTACGCGTTTAATCATTCATTTAAATCAAATCAAATCAAATCAAATTTTATTTGTCACATACACATGGTTAGCAGATGTTAATGCGAGTGTAGCGAATGCTTGTGCTTCTAGTTCCGACAATGCAGTAATAACAACAAGTAATCTAACCTAACAATTCCACAACTACTACCTTATACACACAAGTGTAAAGGGATATAGAATATTACATAAAGATATATGATGAGTGGTGGTACAGAACGGCATAGGCAAGATGCAGTAGATGGTATAGAGTACGGTAATACATATGAGATGAGTACTGTAGGGTATGTAAACATAAAGTGGCATAGTTTAAAGTGGCAGTGGTACATGTATTACATAAAGATGGCAAGATGCAGTAGATGATGTAGAGTACAGTATATACATATGAGATGGGTAATGTAGGGTATGTAAACATTATATTAAGTGGCATTGTTTAATGCCACTTAATCAACATTTGTTAATTTCACTTTGCCACCTAAAATGATTCAGGAAAAAATAACATTTCTCACATAGTGTGGCCATAACACCTTCAATAACAAGCTAAGATTTGCCATTAAGTCAAACAGGTAGGCAACGCTGAAATTCCACCATTTGTGGCACAATTTACAGGGTGTGTAAACATGACAGTGTGTACAGGGTGTGTAAACATGACAGTCTGTACAGGGTGTGTAAACTGACAGTGTGTATGGAGTGTGAGACAGTGAGGTCGTTAGCGAGGCATCACTTAGCTCGTATTGCACCAGAGAGAGACAGACCTGTTAGCCTAATCATCTAGAGTGTATTATGCATGACAGAACTCTGCTGGCTTCACTATGCTTTAACAGTAGCATCTTACCCCTCACATGATGTGGTGGCATGTCTCTCTGTCTCTCTCACTCTCTGTCTCTCTCGCTCTCTGTCTCTCTCGCTCTCCGTCTCACTCTCTGTCTCTCTCGCTCTCCGTCTCACTCTCTGTCTCTCTCGCTCTCTGTCTCTCTCGCTCTCTGTCTCTCTCGCTCTCCGTCTCGCTCTCCGTCTCGCTCTCCGTCTATCTCTCGGCCTCTCTCATTTCAATTCAAAGGGCTTTATTGGCATGGGCAACATATGTTAACATTGCCACAACAAGTGAAATAGATAATATACAAAAGTGAAATATACAATAAAAATGTACAGTAAACATTACACTCACAGAAGTTCCAAAATAATTTCAGATGTCATATTATGTCGATATTCAGTTTTTTAATGATGTGCAAATAGTTAAAGTATATATATATATATATATATATATATATATATATATAAAATATATATATGGGTTCTATTTACAATGGTGTTTGTTCTTCACTGGTTGCCCTTTTCTGGTGGCAACAGGTCACAGCTCTTGCTGCTGTGATGTCATACTGTGGTATTTCACCCAGTAGATATGGGAGTTGATCAAAATTGGGTTTGTTTTCAAATTCTTTGTGGATATTTGTAATCTGAGGGAAATATGTGTCTCTAATATGGTCATACATTTGACAGGAGGTTAGGAAGTGCAGCTCAGTTTCCATCTCATGTTGTGGGCAGTGTGCATATAGCCTGTCTTCTGTTGAGAGCCATGTCTGCCTACAGTGACCTTTCTCAATAGCAAGGCTGTGCTCACTGTGTCTGCACATAGTTAAAGCTTTCCTTAATTTCGGGTCAGTCACAGCAGTCATATATTCTGCTACTGTGTACTCTCTGTTTAGGGCCAAAATAGCATTCCAGTTTGCTCAGTTTTTTGCTTAGTTCTTTTAAGTAATTATATTTTTGTTTCTCATGATTTGGTTGGGTCTAATTGTGTTTCTGTCCTGGGGCTCTGCAGGGTCTGTTTGTGTTTGTGAACAGAGCCCCAGGGCCAGCTTGCTTAGGGGACTTTTCTCCAGGTTCATCTCAAAGTAGGTGATGGCTTGTTTATGGAAGGTTTGGGAATTGATTCCTTTTAGGTGGTTGTAGAATTTAACGGCTCTTTTCAGGAGTTTGATAATTAGCGGGTGTCGACCTAATTNTGTTGTGACATGAAGTGGTGACATGAAGTGGTGACATGAAGTGGTGACATGAAGTGGTGACATGAAGTGGTGACATGAAGTGGTGACATGAAGTGGTGACATGATGTGGTGACATGTTGTTGTGAAATGTTGTTGTGACATATTGTATTGATATACTGTGGTGACAATGGATGCCTCAGAACACTGTTCCTACCTATATCTTCCTCCCTTTCTTTACCCCTCTCTGTCAAGCCTCGGAAACCTGACGAAAGGCAACAGCAATGACTAGGGTATGGGAATGTCTTGGCAACTTCAAAAGAGGTTACCAGATTGTTCCAGAGAGGGTCCTCCTCAGACAGACAACTCTCCCAACAGACATGTCAGAACGTCGCATTTCGTAACCAAAGTTTGAAGGCAAAACCTTTTGCTGTGGTTTTAGTAAAGATAGTTGATGCACTAGTGAAACGCAGTCATTAAAAATATCCTCTGTGATCTTTCATCTCGATATCTACATCCCCCCCCGGTAACAAAATAGTAGCTATGGTAGCATCCTGTCTGTCTCTTTCGCTCTCCGTCTCGCTCTCGCACTCTGTCTCGCTCTCCGTCTATCTCTCGGTCTCTCTCATTTCATTTCAAAGGGCTTTATTGGCATGGGCAACATATGTTAACATTGCCACAACAAGTGAAATAGATAATAAACAAAAGTGAAATATACAATAAAAATTAACAGTAAACATTACACTCAGAGAAGTTCCAAAATAATAAAGACATTTCAGATGTCATATTATGTCGATATTCAGTTTTGTAATGATGTGCAAATAGTTAAAGTTTATATATATATATACCCCTTGCTGTCAAGCCTCGGAAACCTGACGAAAGGCAACAGCAGTGACTAGGGTATGGGAATGTCTTGGCAACTTCAAAAGAGGTTACCAGATTGTTCCAGAGATGTGTATATGTGTAGATATGTATATATAATATATATATATGGGTTGTATTTACAATTGGTGTTTGTTCTCCACTAGTTGCCATTTTCTTGTGGCAACAGGTCACACATCTTGCTGCTGTGATGAACACTGTGGTATTTCACCCAGTAGATATGGGAGTTGATCAAAATGTGGTTTGTTTTCGAATTCTTTGTGGATCTGTGTAATCTGAGGGACATACAGTGGGGAGAACAAGTATTTGATACMCTGCCGATTTTGCAGGTTTTCCTACTTACAAAGCATGTGTAGAGGTCTGTAATTTTATCATAGGTACAACTTCAACTGTGAGAGACGGAATCCTAAAACAAAAAATCCAGGGAAAATCACAGTGTATGCTTTTTTAAGATAAATTAATTTTGCATTTTTATTGCATTGACATAAGTATTTTGATCACCTACCACCCCATAAGAATTCCGTTCTCTCAACAGACCTGTTAGTTTTCTTAAGAAGCCCTCCTGTTCCCACTCATT
>NW_019944489.1:17319-20093 GCF_002910315.2 Salvelinus sp. IW2-2015 | reverse complement strand
TTTGTAGTTGTTTATATATGCTCTTTGTGTTTGGCTTTATGTGCCTGTGGCTTTTGTTGGCTGTGTTGTTGGCTGTTTGGCTGTTTGTTGTTGGCTGTGTTGTGGTCTGTGTTTGGCTGTGTTGTTGGCTGTGTGTTGCTGTTTTGGCTGTGTTGTTGCTGTGTTGTTTGTGGGCTGTGTTGTGCTGTTGTTAGGTTTGCTGTGTTGTGCTGTGTTGTTTTGCTGGTTGTTGGCTGGTTGTTGGCTGTGTTGTTGGCTGGTGTGTGTGGCTGTTGTTGTTGGCTTGTTGTTGCTGTGTTGTTGCTGTGTTTTGGCTTGTGTTTGTTGTTGGCTGTGTTGTTGGCTGTTGTTGTTGGCTGTGTTGTTTATTGGCTGTGTTGTTGGCTGTCTGTGTTGTTGGCTGTGTGTTGTTGCTGTGTTGTTGGCTGTGTTGTTGGCTGTGTTTGTTGCTTGTTGTTGGTTGGCTAGCTCCTCTGAACAAACAGTGTCCTGGTAGCTGTGTTGTTAGCTGTGTTGTTGTGTGTTGTTGGTGTGTTGTTGGCTAGCTCCTCTGAACAACAGTGTCCTGTTAGCTGTGTTGTTAGCTGTGTTGTTGGCTGTGTTGTTGGCTGTGTTGTTGGCTAGCTCCTCTGAACAACAGTGTCCTGACGAGAGAACACATTTTCTATGCCAGGCCAAATCGCAACTCATTAGCTCATTGTTATGGATGTGTCCAAATAAATGTCATTAGAAAACAGCTTAAACAAAAACAAATGCAGCTACTGTTGATATTCTGTCTGCTCTGTTTGACGTGACTGTAAGTTAGACGTAGTTGGCTAGCTAGCAAGCAAAGGGATTACAACGTTGACAGCCAGTATGGCAAAGGAACATTTAGAAGGAACGACTGGGTCGCGTCCATAGATTCAGAACGAAAAGATTGAACGACTGGGTCATTGCAAAAATCATTGAAGCTGGAGACTCATATCTCCCTCACTAACTTTAAGCATCAGCTGTCAGAGCAGCTCACAGATCACTGCACCTGTACATAGCCCATCTGTAAATAGCCCATCCAACTACCTCATCCCCATATTGTCATATTTTTTTTGCTTCTTTGCACCCCATTATCTCTACTTGCGCATTCATCTTATGCACATCTACCACTCCAGTGTTAAATTTCTAAATAGTAATTACTTCACCACCATGGCCTATTTATTGCCTTACCTCCCTTATCTTACCTCATTTGCACACACTGTATATAGACTTTTTCTATTGTTTTATTGACTGTACGTTTGTTTATCTCATGTGTAACTCTGTGTCGTTGTTTGTGTCGCACTGCTTTGCTTTATCTTGGCCAGTTGTAAATGAGAACTTGTTCTCAACTTGGCTACCTGGTTAAATAAAAGATGAAATAATAAATAAATAAAAAACTTCTCTGTTAACCGAACCGATAGAACGAATGACCAGCCGGCTTGAGTTGCAACCCTAGATTTTTTTCGGGACTATATCTTGTGGAACGATGAAATAGTATTAATAAATGAATCAAAATTCATTGTGTGACCCGTAATATTTAGTATAAAAGTGATAATGTCCTTGAAGCTGGTGTGTGTCTGCCGGCCCTCGACAACACCCGTGCCAATATATCCTACACACACTGTTCTCTCAGGCATTATCACTTAAATATAATCCATTAGTGAAATCAGAGAGAGGAGGAGGACTAAGACTTTAAACAGAGAGAGAGAGAGAGAGAGAGACATGTAGAGAGGAAACAGAGAGAGACAGACAAGTAGAGAGGAAACAGAGGAGAGACAGACATGTAGAGGAGAGAGAGAGAGAGGAAACAGAGAGAGGACATGTAAAGGGAGAGAGGAAACAGAGAGAGACAGACATGTAGAGAGGAAACAGAGAGAAGACAGACATGTAGAGAGAGAGAGAGAGAGGAAACAGAGAGAGAGACATGTAAGGGAGAGAGGACAGAAGAGAGACAGACATGTAGAGAGGAACAGAGAGAGACAGACATGTAGAGAGAGAGAGAGAGAGGAACAGAGGAAAGAGACATGTAAAGGGAGAGAGGAAACAGAGAGAGACAGACATGTAGAGAGAGAGAGAGACATGTAGAGAGGAAAGAGAGAGAGAGACAGACATGTAGAGGGGGGAGAGGAAAAAGCGAGAGAGGACAGACATGTAGAGGGGAGAGGAAACAGAGAGAGAGACATTTGAGAGAGAGAGAGAGGAAACAGAGAGAGAGAGAGAGAGACAGAGAGAGGGGAAACAGAGAGAGAGACATGTGAGAGAGAGAGACATGAGAGGGAGAAGAGGAAACAGAGAAGGAACAGACATGTAGAGAGGAGAACAGGAGAGAGACGAAATGTAGAGGGGAGAGGGGAAACAGAGAGAGAGACAGACATGTAGAGAGGAAACAGAGAGAGAGACAGACATTTAGAGAGGAAACAGAGAGAGAGACAGACATGTAGAGGGGAGAAGGAAACAGAGAGACGACATGTAGAGGGAGAGAGGAAAAGAGAGAGAGAGCAGACATGTAGAAGAGGAAACAGAGAGAAGAGACAGACATGTAGAGAGGAAACAGAGAGAGCAGACATGTAGAGGGGGAGAGGAAACAGAGAGAGACAGAATGTAGAGGAAGGAAACAGAGGAGAGAGACAGACATGTAGAGAGAGAAACAGAGAGAGAGACAGACATGTGAGGGGGAGAGGAAACAGAGAGAGCAGACATGTAGAAGAGGAAAACAGAGGAGAGAGACAGACATGTAGAGAGGAAACAGAGAGAGAGAGGACGAC
>NW_019944489.1:9495-12541 GCF_002910315.2 Salvelinus sp. IW2-2015 | reverse complement strand
TGAAAAACAGAGGAGAGAGAACATGTAGAGAGGGAGAGAAACAGAGAGAGAGACAGACATGTAGAGAGAGAAACAGAGAGAGAGACAGACATGTTAGAGAAGAAACAGAGAGAACAGACATGTAGAGAGAAAGAAAAGAGAGAAGACATAGAGAGGAAACAGAGAGAGAGACAGACATGTAGAGGGAGAGAAACAGAGAGACAGAACATGTAGAGAGGAAACAGAGAGAGAGACAACATGTAGAGAGAGAGAGGAAACAGAGAGAGAGACAGACATGTAGAGGGGACAGAGGAGAGAGAGGAAACATGTAAGAGGGAGAGGAAACAGAGAGAGACAGACAGTAGAGAGGAAACAGAGAGAGAAACAGACATTAAGAGAGAAACAGAGAGAGACAGACATGTAGAGGGGAAACAGAGGAGAGAGAGACATGTAGAGAGGGAGAGAGGAAACAGAGGAAGACAGACATGTAGAGAGGAAACAGAGAGAGAGACACATGTAGAGAGAAACAGAGAGAAGACAGACATGTAGAGAGGAAACAGAGAGAGGAAACATGTAGAGAGGAAACAGAGAGAGACAGACATTAGAGAGGAAACAGAGGAGAATATATAAATGTAAGAGAGCGGATATAATATAAAATATTACTCATTTGAAATGAGCTGTGTCTATCGAGACTGTGTGAAGGGATAACATGTGGGGAGCGCATGTGAAGGGGCAATTACTTAATCTAATTTCCTCTCTACATGTCTGTCTCTCTCTCTGTTTCCTCTCTCCCTCTCTACATTTCTCAGTTTCCCCTCTCTCTTTTTCTCTGTCTACCTTGTTGGTCTTCCTGTTTCGCTCCCTCTCTCTACTGTACCTCTCTCTCTCCGATCCACTCATCTCCTTTTCTCACAATGCACCTTCATATCTCTATTTTAACAAACCTAACTTATTGGTAAATCTCTGCACAGGCCTTAGTGCTATAGGTTCAAGGGTGTGTCAGGAATATTGTTGCTATTTTCACTGTTACAATTATCTGTGCACTTGCTTCCGTTGGCGCGAAAGGGCTGRGTTTTGGTGAATGAACAAGTTGTGGGTGTGTCGAAGGCTTGGCCCCCTCACTGGCCAATCAGATAGTGCTTCATGGTGTTCTCGTTGTGTATGTACAGTCTTTTATGTATTGCCTTGGAATCAACTCCAATTCAAATGTTAGTCTGTTATAGTCTGTTAAAGTCTGTTATAGTCTGTTATAGTCTGTTATAGTCTGTTATAGTCTGTTATAGTCTGTTAAAAATGGCTTACAGAAACGAATTAACAAAATGTAGACCTATATTTGCTAAATATATTAAGTTGAACCCATTTGCAGTCCACATTGTTCTAAGCAATTGTATGTCTTTAATAACATTCTCACTGCTAGAGGGGCTAGGTTTACTGTAAATTACAGTAGATGACAATTACGTTTTAATGTTTCTGAAATACAAAGTTTACAGGCACCAGAAGCACAAGAGGCTGCTCTTGTTCCATGTTCATATGGTCAGTGTTTCACGGCTGGATAGGCTGTGTCTCCTCTGTCACAATTCATACCATAACCAACTGCTTTACTCATATCCCTATCAGACTGGTCTTAATATCCCTATCAGACTGGTCGTCATATCCCTATCAGACTGGTCTTCATATCCCTATCAGACTGGTCCACTATCCCTATCAGACTGGTCTTCATATCCCTATCAGATTGGTCTTCATATCCCTATCAGATACTGGTCTTCATATCCCTATCAGACTGGTCTTCATATCCCTATCAGACTGGTCTTCATATCCCTATCAGACTGGTCTTCAATTCCTACAGACTGGTCTTCATATCCCTATCAGACGGTCTTTCATATCCCTATCCAGACTGGTCTTTCATATCCCTATCAGACTGGTCTTCATATCCCTATCAGATGGTCTTCATATCCCTCTACCAGATCGGTCTTCATATCCCTATCAGACTGGTCTTCATATCCCTATCAGACTGGTCTTCATATCCCTATCAGACTGGTCTTCATATCCCTATCAACTGGTCTTCATATCCCTATCAGACTGGTCTTCATATCCTACCAGACTGGTCTTCATATCCCTATCAGACTGGTCTTCATATCCCTATCAGACTGGTCTTCATAGTCCTATCAAACTGTCTTCATATCCCTATAAGACTGGTCTTCATATCCGCTATCCAGACTGGTCTTCATATCCCTATCAGACTGGTCTTCATATCCTATCAGACTGGTTTCATATCCCTATCAGACTGGTCCTTCTATACCTATCAGACTGGTCTTCATATCCCTATCAGACTGTCTTCATATCCCTATCAGACTGGTCTTCATTATCCCTATCAGACTGGTCTTCAATCCCTATCAGACTGGTCTTCATTATCCCTATCAGACTGGTCTTCATATCCCTATCAGACTGGTCTTCATATCCCTATCAGACTGGTCTTCATATCCCTATCAGACTTGTCTCATATCCCTATCAGACTGGTCTTCATATCCCTATCAGATTGGTCTTCATATCCCTATCAAACTGGTCTTCATATCCCTATCAGACTGGTCTTCATAGCCTATAGACTGGTCTTCATATCCCTATCAGACTGGTCTTCATATCCCTATCAGACTGGTCTTCTTATCCCTATTCAGACTGGTCTTCATATCCCTATCAGACTGGTCTTCATATCCCTATCAGACTGGTCTTCATATCCCTATCAGACTGGTCTTCAATACTCCCTATCAGACTGGTCTTCATATCCCTATCAGACTGGTCTTCACTATCCCTATCAGACTGGTCTTCATATCCCTATCAGACTGGTCTTCATATCCCTATCAGACTGGTCTTCATATCCCTATCAGACTGGTCTTCATATCCCTATCAGACTGGTCTTCATACCCTATCAGACTGGTCTTCATATCCCTATCAGACGGTCTTCAATATCCTATCAGACTGGTCTTCATTCCCTATAGACTGGTCTTCATATCCCTATCAGACTGGTCTTAATATCCCTATCAGCTGGTCTTATATCCCTATCAGACTGGTC
>NW_019944489.1:0-6681 GCF_002910315.2 Salvelinus sp. IW2-2015 | reverse complement strand
GTCTATATCCCTATTCAGATCTCTGGTCTTCATATCCTATCAGACTGGTTCTTCATCATCCTATCAAGACTGGTCTTCATATCCCTATCAGATCGGTCTTATATCCCTATCACGACTGGTCTTCATATCCCTATCAGACTGGTCTTCATATCCCTATCAGACTGGTCTTCATCCTCCTATCAAGTCTGGTCTTCATATCCCTATCAGACTGGTCCTTCACTATCCCTATCAGACTGGTCTTCAATATCCCTATCAGACTGGTCCTTCATATCCCTATCAGACTGGTCTTAATATCCCTATCAGACTGGTCTTCACTATCCCATCAGACTGGTCTTCATATCCCTATCAGACTGGTCTTCCATATCCCTATCAGACTGGATCTTCATATCCCTTAATCAGTACTGGGTCGTCATATCCCTATCAGACTGGTCTTCAAATA
This sequence comes from Salvelinus sp. IW2-2015, assembly GCF_002910315.2. Lineage (NCBI taxonomy): Eukaryota > Metazoa > Chordata > Actinopteri > Salmoniformes > Salmonidae > Salvelinus > Salvelinus sp. IW2-2015. The sequence continues at coordinate 6,242 of NW_019944489.1, read as the reverse complement.
TCCCTATCAGACTGGTCTTCATATCCCTATCAGACTGGTCTTCATATCCCTATCAGACTGGACTTTCACTATCCCTATAGACTGGTCTTACATATCTATCAGACTGGTCTTCATATCCCTCTCAGACTGGTCTTCATATCCTATCAGACTGGACTTCATATCCTATCAGACTGGTCTTACTTTTATCCCTATCAGACTGGTCTTCATATCCCTATCCCAGACTGGTCTTCATATCCCTATCAGACTGGTCTTCCATATCCCTATCAGACTGGTCTTCATATCCTATCAGACTGGTCTTCATATCCCTATCAGACTGGTCTTCACTATCCCTATCAGACTGGTCTTCATATCCCTATCAGACTGGTTTTATATCCCTATCAGACTGGTCTTCATATCCCTATCAGACTGGTCTTCATATCCCTATCAGACTGGTCTTCACTAATCCTATCAGACTGGTCTTCCATATCCCTATCAGACTGGTCTTCAATATCCCTATCAGACTGGTCTTCATATCCCTATCAGACTGGTCTTCATATCCCTATCAGACTGGTCTTAATATCCCTATCAGTCTGGTCTTCATATCCCTATCAGACTGGTCTTCATATCCCTATCAGAACTGGTCTTCATATCCCTATCAGACTGGTCTTCATATCCCTATCAGACTGGTCTCATATCCCTATCAGATGGTCTTCATATCCTATCAGACTGGTCTTCATATCCCTATCAGACTGGTCTTCACTATCCCTATCAGACTGGTCTTCATATCCCTATCAGACCTGGTCTTCATATCCCTATCAGACTGGTCTTCATATCCTTATCAGACTGGTCTTCTATATCCCTATCAGACTGGTCTTCATATCCCTATCAGACTGGTCTTTCATATCCCTATCAGACTGGTCTTATATCCCTATCAGACTGGTCTTCATATCCCTATCAGACTGGTCTTCATATCCCTATCAGACTGGTCTTCATATCCCTATCAGACTGGTCTTCATATCCCTATCAGACTGGTCTTAGAGGAGAAGGTTGAGAGCCATGCGTCCTCCGAAACACGTCTCTGCCGAACCGTTTTTACATCACGAAAATTGCAAACTAACTTGCGTTTAAACACAGAGCCTCCCTAACGCCGGCGCCTCTTTAACGCCGCGCCTTCTCTTAACGCCGGCGCCTCTTTAACCGCCGGCGGAAAATAGAGCAATTGAGATTGAAGTGTAGTTTGGCACAGTCACAGGCTTTGATCATTTAAATGTGATTGAAAATACAAAACGTTTAACCAACAAGAACAGAAAAGCTGTTGTTGATTTATGAAATAATGAAGTAGTGTTTGTGTTGAGTGTGTTAGTCAGATATTTTAATAAACAATGCATCTAAATATCCTCAAAATACCCCCCTTTTTGCAATTAAGACTGTACACATCTATTTCATACCATTGAACCCCAGGAAGAGTAGCTGCTATGTCAGCAACAGCTAATGGGGATCCTGGTAAACCATTAAATACTAACACCATCTCATTGGATCTAATTGGGATATCAACAGTTCATATTCATATCCCTATCAGACTGGTCTTCATATCCCTATCAGACTGGTCTTCATATCCCTATCAGACTGGTCTTCATATCCCTATCAGACTGGTCTTCGTATCCCTATCAGACTGGTCTTCATATCCCTATCAGATTGGTCTTCATATCCCTATCAGACTGGTCTTCATATCCCTATCAGACTGGTCTTAGAGGAGAAGGTTGAGAGCCATGCGTCCTCCGAAACACGTCTCTGCCGAACCGTTTTTACATCACGAAAATTGCAAACTAACTTGCTTTTAACACCAGAGCCTCCCTAACGCCGGCGCCTCTTTAACGCCGGCGCCTCCCTAACGCCGGCGCCTCTTTAACGCCGGCGCCTCTTTAACGCCGGCGCCTCTTTAACGCCGGCGGAAAATAGAGCAATTAAGATTGAAGTGTAGTTTGGCACAGTCACAGGCTTTGATCATTTAAATAGTGATTGAAAATACAAAACGTTTAACCAACAAGAACAGAAAAGCTGTTGTTGATTTATGAAATAATGAAGTAGTGTTTGTGTTGAGTGTGTTAGTCAGATATTTTAATAAACAATGCATCTAAATATCCTTCAAATTACTTCCCCTTTTTGCAATTAAGACTGTACACATCTATTTCATACCATTGAACCCCAGGAAGAGTAGCTGCTATGTCAGCAACAGCTAATGGGGATCCTGRTAAACCATTAAATACTAACACCATCTCATTGGATCTAATTGGGATATCAACAGTTCATAGTGCCCACTCTGAATTTACCCTAATGTACCACCCATACACCGTCTAGAAGTAGATATATTATATTCATTCACATCACATTCMATTTTTTTTCAATTAAATATTAGTTTTCTGTGGAAGCCACACACTGCCTACAGAACCCAGGAAATGAAGGGGCGTCGGGGGGCGAAATGGAGCTGGTGTGCCGAGGAGAGTAACGCTATAAAGTTACAGATAAATACGTCCTTGACAGAATCACAAGATAAAGTGAGAGCATGATCCCCGTCCTAGTGTGTTTCCCCCAATGGGGTCGTAGGAACAGACCGTGTTAACAACTACGACCACTGTCAGTGATCAAAGAGACATCACTAATACACTCTAGTGGATCGTATGACAGAGGGAACCAAGACCGTGTTACAAACTATACAGAACCACGTCTTCTCAGTGGATCGTGTATGACAGTGAAACCAGACCGTGTTACAATACTAGTACAAGAACCATCTCTCAGTGGATCGAATAGTATGACAGAAGGAACCAGACCGGTTACAACTAAGTACAGAACCATCTCTCAGTGATCTGTATGACAGAGGAACCAGACCGTGTTAACAACTAGTACAGAACCATCTCTCAGTGGATCGTATGACAGAGGAACAGACCGTGTTAACAACTACGTAACAGAACCTCTCTCAGTGGATCGTATGACAAGGAACCAGACAGTTTTATAGGCTGAATACAGAACCATGCCTAAGGCCTGTCACCTGTGCTGTGCAGCTCTGTGTCTGTGTGCTGGTCTGTGTCTGTGTCTTGTGTGTGTGTGGGTGTTGGTGGTGTTTGGTGTTCTTTGCTGTGTGGTGTTGTGTGTGCTGTTCGTGTGTGTGGTGTCTTGTGTGTGTGTGTGTTGTGTGTGTGGTGGTGTTTTTCTGGGATTGTACATTATTTTCTGCGATTTCATAGTACGATTAAAGCAGGTAACCTGATTGTACATTATCCTCGTCTCTACATACTATGTACATATCTTGTTCTACTGTAGTGTACATTATCCTCTGTCTCCTACAGTAATGACTTGACATATCCTCTGAGTCTCTTACGGTACTGATTGTACTTATCCTTGGTCTCTACCTAGTACTGATCTGTACAATTAATCTCTGTCTCTACTGTACTGAATTGTAACATTATCCTGCTCTCAGTGACTCATTAACTCTCTGCTCTACTAGTACTGATTTTACATTATCTCTGTTCTCTACAGTGAAGAGATGACAGATCTGAGTCGCAGAGGAGTCAAGATGATGCCCAAGTAAAGACAATCACCACAAGATATCAGTGTGTAGTAGTGGTCCTGAATCATGGTTACATATCAGTTTAAGTATGTAGTGAAACACTGTGTTACGCAAATCATCAATGTGGTAGTACTCTAGTTTTATACATGTAAGAATATCTCTAAGATAAATACACAACGCAGAGGTCAGGGTCAAGAAAGGTCAGAGGGATTAACGAGTCAATGGATTATAGTTGTCTGTCTGAATGGGACTGATGACTGGGAATGATGCCATTCTGGGACGATCTGGAGTGATGATCATCGGGATCTGATGATTCATGGGAACTGATATTCGGATGTGTTGGGGAACTGATGATTTTGGACTGAGCCGGACTGATGATTCACGGGGAATTATGATTCAGGATGTCACAGGGAACTGAGGATTCATGGAGATGATTCTGGGAACACTGATGACTTCTGGGGAACTGATGATTTCACGGGGAACTGATGATTCACGGGGAGTCTTATGAATTCACACGGGGAACTGATGATTCACAGGGGAAACTGATGATTCGAACGAGATTCAGGAATATGATTCATGATGACTGATGATTCATGGGGAACTGATGATTCATCGGGGAAACTGATGATTCATGGGGAACTGATGATTCACGTATGCCGGGGGAACTGATGATTCACGGGGAACTGATGATTCACGGGGAACTGATGATTCATGGGAACTGATGATTCATGGGAACTGATGATCTATGGGAAATGTCACGGCTGATGATTCACGGGGAACTGATGATTCGTGGCATGGGGATGACTGATATGGTCTGGAACTCGATGGTTCATGGGAACTGATGATTCATGGGGAACTGATGATTCATGGGATAACTGCATGATTCAGCGCTGGTTATGCGAAACTGATGATTCATGGGAACTGATGATTTCATGGGGAATGATGATTCACGGGGAAACTGATGAATTCACGGGGAACTGGAATGATTCACGGGGGAACTGATGATTCATGGGGAACTGAGCAGATCATGGGGAACTGATGATTCATGGAAAACGATACGATCTTGGGAAACTGATGATTCATCGGATCGAGGACATGGGAGGGTTTTCAGTCGAGACTCCCATACTACATGTGGCAAGTTCTCATTGGCTCCAAATTGTCTATAATTTAGCCTAAAACAGGATACTTGGTAATTTGACCCTTGGCCAATGTTATTGCAAGGAATTCTGATGTGGTACAACCACAGGCTGGCTTGGTATTAAACTACAATCCTTTTCTCTTTGTTCAGTGGAGAAAACACTGAGTACAGGGAATAATTAACATCAACCATCTACTTTCCAGCATAACAGCTATGATACGTTTCTCTTTTGAATAATCATATTGTTCCCTACCCTGACGTTGTTTTGAGTTCTGTTATTATTACAGATTAACACTCAACTGTTTAAACAATGTGTTATTGTCCCCACGGCTGTTGAAAGAAAAGAGGACCAAGGTGCAGCGTGGTGAGCCGTACATTTTCTCTTTTAATGTCGAACCGACTCCGACAAAAACAATAAATACTACAAAACAAACGTGAAGCTAAAGGCTATGTTCCTAAACAAAGTCAAAATTCCCACAAAGACAGTGGAAAAAGAGCTACCTAAGTATGGTTTCTCAATCAGAGACAAACGAAGAAGCTGTCCCTGATTGAGAACCACACGGGGGAGGGGGGGGGTAGGGGCCAAAACATAGAAATCAAGAAAATCATAGAAACACAAAACATCGAATATAACACCCAAATCACACCCTGACCAAACCAAAAAGAGCCATAAAAAAGGTCTCTAAGGTCAGGGCGTGACACTTATTACTCACCTAATATGTGTGGTAAGTAGAGTTCCCAGTGGTTGTACCTTGTATGTCACCTTTGAATTCTCTTCTATCAACTGTTTTTTACTGCAAAATCACACACGTGTTCCTGTCTTCTGTCCCCAGTGGTGGCAGAGGACAGAGAGAGGGATAAATGATTGTCTAAAACACGGGAGGGACACATGCTGTGTAGAACACAGCAGGGAGCGAGATTGAGGGTTAAAGATACAGGAGGTGGTTAAAAGGGGTTCCCAACAGCACGTTTATTCGCCTAATGTAGTGCCACTACTTTCGACAAGTGCTCTGTGGGCCCTGGGTCAAATGTAGTGCAGCATCTAGAGAATACGTTCCAATTTTGGGACATTCTTGGAGTGAGTAAATATGCAGAGAGGGAAATGGACGACAGCAGTAATTGCATGACCTGCCCTTTTCTCCATGGCTCAGTGGCAGTAGAGAAGAGCAGTGTGTTCCAAATAGTTACCCCGATTCCCCATTCATGTGTACTACTTTTGACTTGTTGTTGTTGGAGTATTACACTACATAGGGAATAGGGTGCCGTCTTCATATCTTCAGTCCACTGGAGTCTTCATGTCATTTCTACACCTTCAACGAAGGAGAAGACTGAGGGAGGGAGTTGACAGGGAGGGGGGAGGGGAAGGGGAAGGGGAGGGAGGGGCAGGGGGAGGGGGAGGGGGAGGGGGAGGGGCATGGGGGAGGGGGAGGGGAGGGGGGGGCTCTCTACCCTTTTTTTCTGTCTTCACATGCTTCTCCCACCCTTGTCCATTCCTCTTCCTCCTCTTCCCCCCTCCTCCCACCGTGTCTTCCTCTTTCACCTTTTTCCCTCTCCCCGCTC
>NW_019944488.1:60879-70716 GCF_002910315.2 Salvelinus sp. IW2-2015 | reverse complement strand
GGGATAACAATAAGGCTAACATGCCAGTCATTGTGAGTAAATGACAACGGGCAGTAGCAGCTTGACGTCACCACCTAGGTCAGAGAAGTGTAACCACTGGGGTTTTTCTAGGGCAGGACTCAAACCCACACCTCTGGTGTTGCAAGCACCATACCTCAACCAACTGAGCCATCCACTTCATAGGGGCTTCGTAAAGTGTTCAGTGGGGCTGCGTAAAGGGTTCATAGATTACTTGTGAGAACTTCACCTTAGCTGTCAGTCTGTCTGGGTCTGAAAGATGACAGCCTGCCCAGAGAGATTCAAACCCTCATTACTATTCTGAAGAGATAATTGCTTAGCGTTCCTCAGCTCTGTGCAAAGAGAAGGAACGCCAGCTTTTCTCCCATATAAATTATTCATACAACTGAATGTTTGAAAATAGGTCTGTAGTAAGCAAATATTTTGGGCCATCCGATGAGCGCAGTTGAGGTGACTGATGTAGAGCTAGGAGAATATATGGTGGAGTGAGGCTACATGGTCAAATGGGAGTATTTGGGAAAATGGCAGATATGCACCTTATGGTATGCATGCGTAAACACACACATGGGAACGCAGTCAAACAGACAGACACACACACATGGTGAGCAATCTGATTTGTGTGTGCGTGCGTGAGAGTGTGTGTCTGTATGCATGCTTTTGTATGTGTGTGTGTGTGTGTGTGTGTGTGTGTGTGCTGTCTCTTATACACATCTAGATGTGTATAAGAGACAGCTCTCTCTCTGACCCGCTCTGCTTATTTCTCTCTCTCTGACCCTCCCTGTTTCTCTCTTTTCTCTGGGTAGCAGTCCCTGTTACTCTGTCAGCATTATCCTCCCTCTAGTGGTGATGTGCAGCTTGCACACTGCTCTGGCTGCATGCTGTTTTCAATCACTTCCAATCACTTGAAATGACTAACAGTGTATGAAATATGTAGAAGAACTAACTTAAACACAATTAGTATAAAATGCTGTCTCTCTCTCTATATCTCCCCACCACTTCTCTAAGGTTCACTTCAGGTAGATCCAGTCATGTATCTGTCTATTGTCTGGCAGAGAAAGAAGTATTGGAAATGAAGTCCTAGAGAACACAAGCTCATTGTGACCGTGTGGTATGGCGAGATTAACACAACGGAATATTGGAGAGAGACGATCGGGATGGGCAGGTGTGTGTGTGTGTGTTCATGTCTGCATGCCTGTGTGTGTGTGTGTGTGTGTGTGTGTGTGTGTGTGTGTGTGTGTGTGTGTGTGTGTGCGCAGCCAGCAAGCCAAGAGACATACTGAATGGTTGTCCAGAGGTAATGCCTTTTCAGCTATTAGTTTGTTTGTCGTGTGTGTGCGCGGTGATTAGTTTCCTCTTGTGTGAATTCCTCCTTTGCCACTAAATGTGACCGCCAGCTATAAAACTGTTAAAGTGAAGCATACTCGGCAATAACTGCATTTTCCTACTGAACCAAAACAGAGTAGAGGTGCGTGCTTGAGGTAATATAAAGACACTGTCTGATGTCCGGAGAATATATAAATACATTTCATCATCTGTCACCTCTTTTTATGTGTTATAATTATGTGAAAGGAACAATGATACTTTATCTAATGACAACTAATCTACTATCTAATGACAACTAATCTACTATCTAATGACAACTAATCTACTATCTAATGACAACTAATCTACTATCTAATGACAACTAATCTACTAACTAATTAAAACTAATATACTAACTAATGACAACTAATCTACTAACTAATGACAACTAATCTACTAACTAATGACAACTAATCTACTAACTAATGACAACTAATCTACTAACNNNNACTAACTAATGACAACTAATGAGAACTTCATTGAATGATCAGTATCAGGAATGTTGCATGTAATTTATCACCTATCATTTGGAGTATTCAGTTTAAGTGTGTTCAAAACTATACCATCATTTCCCTTTGCTTTGCATGAATGAATGAACGATTTGAGCACTTGTGTTCGTGATAGGGGTTACTTCTAAAATGCTGATAGCTAGAAAAGTTTGTTAACATTCTATGTTATTTTGTCCTCTTCGCTGAGCTAAGGATCGCTCACTGTTTTTCCATATCTGGTGTGTGAATGGAGCGTTGGGAATCCTAACACAGAAGCTGCCATGACGGATGGCATTCCCTATCAGACCTGGCAGTGCCAACCACCACACATCACACGCGCACACACACACACAAGCACACAGACATCAAAGCCTGGTCTGACCTCGGCCTGCATACCTGCCTACCCTCCACCGATAACGGTCTGTTTGAAACCCAAGAATACCCACCTCCTCCTCTATCCCTCCTTCGCTTCCACCTCTCTCCATCCTTGATGATTGAGAGCAAAACAAGATGGACATATGAAAGAGAGCTCCAATGACCTGGGCTATGAGTGGATGTGGGAAATAGGACAAAAAGACAACAGAGCGAGATTTCAGGTGCTTATTGTGGAAACTAATTGAAGTGAAAAACTATTGGATGAGGATGGAATTGAAATTGATAGATGTTATTGATTACTGTAGCKAGATGAAAGAGTAATTGCAACAGCACACAAAAGGTAGGGGAAATTCCCTTGACTTGTTGTTAACCTCATTAAAATGGTTGTGGACATAACAAGCTAGTTGACATCATCAATGAAATCACTGCAATTCTGTAAAAGTAAAGTTGGGGATAAAACAGGCTTTCACTTTGAAGAGGCAATTAAAGGTGGAAGTAGTACCATTCTTATTAGATAGTATTTTAGTTTACTTAGCATGCTGGGTGTGTGGGTGCATTGGGGGGGTCATTGAGTCCGGTCCAGTAATTGTAAGAGATATGATCCAATTAAAGAAAGAAAAAAGAAACGCTAAACATCACGACACAGACCTTTTGGGGGGCATGTGCTCCAAAAATAAAAAAGGGCATCTCCCCAGGAAAAAATTCACACAACTGCGGGGGTCATTGACCAATTATTACTCATTGACCAATTATTACAAGAAGAGGGGAAAGCAACACCATCTGAGAAGTAAATATTTGTGAACTGGAGTAAATTCTGCATTTATTAACAATAACCGACACACTTTCAGTCAAAATAGAAGATTGTAGGAAGATGTTTGGGGGTGGGGGTGCTGCGATGTTTTCGCTGACATGGGGAAGCTATGAAATGTTTTATAAATGAATATTAGTATGTATTAGTACACACAGCACCCCTACTTCCCGCGGTTGTGGTAAGAAACACTGTAGTCTAAGGTTGGGAGTCAAACATTTTGCAAAGCACTGGGATATCATGAGAGTGTCAACAAATGGAGTTGGTTGGATATATAATGGTAGACTACAGTGTTTCTTACCACAACCGCGGATAGGGCGAGTGAGGGTGCTGTGTGTACTAATACATACTAATATTCATTTATAAAACATTTCATAGCTCTCCCCACAGCGAAACATAGCGCAGCACCCCCACCCCAAACATCTTCCTACAAATCTTCTATTTTGACTGAAAGTGTGTCGGTTATTGTTATAAATGCAGAATTTACTCCAGTTCACAAATATTTACTTCTCAGATGGTGTTGCTTTCCCCTCTTCTTGTAATAATTGGTCAATTGAGATGAGTAAAATTGGTCAATACCCCATGTGTTGTGAATTTTTTCCTGGGGAGATGCCCTTTTTATTTTTTGGAAGCACAAAGGTCTGTGTCGTGATGTTTAGCGTTTCTTTTTCTTTCTTTAATTGGATCATATCTCTTACAATTACTGGACCGGACTCAATGACCCCCCCAATGCACCCACACACCCAGCATGCTAAGTAAAACTAAAATACTATCTAATAAGAATGGTACTACTTCCACCTTTAATTGCCTCTTCAAAGTGAAAGCCTGTTTTATCCCCAACTTTACTTTTACAGAATTGCAGTGATTTCATTGATGATGTCAACTAGCTTGTTTATGTCCACAACCATTTTAATGAGGTTAACAACAAGTCAAGGAATTTCCCCTACCTTTTGTGTGCTGTGCAATTACTCTTTCATCTCGCTACAGTAATCAATAACATCTATTCAATTTCAATTCCATCCTCATCCAATAGTTTTTTCACTTCAATTAGTTTCCACAATAAGCACCTGAAATCTCGCTCTGTTGTCTTTTTGTCCTATTTCCCACATCCACTCATAGCCCAGGTCATTGGAGCTCTCTTTCATATGTCCATCTTGTTTTGCTCTCAATCATCAAGGATGGAGAGAGGTGGAAGCGAAGGAGGGATAGAGGAGGAGGTGGGTATTCTTGGGTTTCAAACAGACCGTTATCGGTGGAGGGTAAGGCAGGTATGCAGGCCGAGGTCAGACCAGGCTTTGATGTCTGTGTGCTTGTGTGTGGTGTGCGCGTGTGATGTGTGGTTGGTTGGCACTGCCAGTCAGGTCTGATAGGGAATGCCATCCGTCATGGCAGCTTCTGTGTTAGGATTCCAACGCTCCCTTCACACACCAGATATGGAAAAAACAGTGAGCGATCCTTAGCTCAGCGAAGAGGACAAAATAACATAGAATGTTAACAAACTTTTCTAGCTATCAGCATTTTAGAAGTAACCCCTATCACGAAACACAAAGTGCTCAAATCTTTCATTCATTCATGCAAAGCAAAGGGAAATGATGGATCAGTTTTGAACACACTTTAAACTGAATACTCAAATGTACGGTTGATAAATTACATGCAACATTTCCTGATACTGATCATTCAATGAAGTTCTCATTAGTTGTCATTAGTTAGTCGATTAGTTGTCATTAGTTAGTCGAGTAGTTGTCATTTAGTTAGTCGAGTAGGTTGTCATATAGTTAGTCGAAGTAAGTTGTCATTAGTTAGTCGGATTAGTTAGTAGATTAGTTGACATAGTTAGTAGCATTAGTTGACATTAGTTAGTAGATTAAGTTGACATTAGTTAGTGTAGATTAGTTGTCATTAGTTAGTAATTAGTTGTCATTAGATAGTAGATTAGTTACATAGTTAGTATGTTGTCATTGTAGTATATTAGTTAGTAGATTAGTTGACATTAGTTAGTCATTAGTTGCATTAGTTAGTCGATTATTGTATTATTTTATAGTTAGTCAGTATAGTTAGTATGTAGTTAGTGTCGTTATTAGTATGATAGTTATAGATAGTTAAATAGTATAGGTAGGTATTAGTTTGTCATAGTTTAGTTAGATTAGTGTCATAGTTAGTATTATTTAGTTTTAATTAGTTAGTAGATTAGTTGTCATTAGATAGTAATTAGTTGTCATTAGATAGTAGTTAGTTTCATAGATAGTAGATTAGTTGTCATTAGATAGTAAGATTAGTTGTCATATAGATAAAGTATCATGTTCCTAGGTTCAAGGCTATAGGTTATGAGGTAACACATCAAATAAGAGAGTAGGTAGGGTTGAACGGCGAGTATGTGAGTGTATAGAGTTGTATTTATATTAATTCTTCCGGACATTTCAGACAAGTGTCTTCAGGGTTAGGTTAGGTTAGTAAGCAGGTGATATTGTTGATATTGTACTCCCCACGCAACGCCGGGATAGGATACAAACAACTACTACTCAGGTTGGTGGTGGTTGCGCCGCCAGGCGAACTGAAGTGCTAGTCGTAAACTCGCCCAAGTGCCTATTATTATTACTCGAGTTGATCCTGTGCTAGTCTCTTCCTTGTGATACTTCCATCATTGGTCAATCCTATGATAGGACTTAGAAGGAGTCTAAACCCTGGCTCACCTCCCAACGAGTTTGTTAATAGTGTGTCCGTCCATCATAAATGTGAAGGAAGTTCTATCACTCAGTATTGCCAGCCCTACTCACACATCCTACAGCCATGCTGACAGCCACACAAACACCACGCATATATAATACCAGAACCAAATATACGTAATGTGTTGGAAGTTCCTTTGGCCTGATAAGAGCCCATGCGTGGTGAAGCAGACACTGTGCAGTTAATGGTATGCACTCTGGTGACTATGGTGACCCAAACCATGGCGCATGACACACACACAACAACAACTCACAAACCCATCACCTCACCCACGAACACCACACACACACACATGCCACCACACACACGCACAACACACACACACACAGCGTCACACAACCACAACACACAACACACATACAAAGCTACTGTCCGGATTACAAGACTGGCCACACCACTCTGGTCAACCGCCAAGCCGACACTCAAACCCACCACAACTCAGTATTGTGGTGTCCCTTACAGCCCATTGGTGGTCTGGGTGTTCATGTACATAGGTATTGACTGTGCTTCTCCACTGTATGATGTTGTCTGGTTAACGCCGCATACCATAGTGGATGAACAACATACAGTATTTCTGTCTCCCAATCTTTCCTCCAAACTAACTCCGCACTTCTGACCAATGCCTCAAGAGGCTCTCAAACTGCCTCACCACATCTCCTAATTCACTGTCTACGCTAACGTCATGGCTACATCGAGGCTCCACACCTCAACGTTCGCTCTTATTCGTGACCCACATATTGTACGCCATCCCTAAATATTTTGCTCTACTTACAGATCCTTCATATTTCCAATACCATATCCAAAGTTGAGTCTATTCATCCCGTCTACCACCCACTCATTGTCACAATGCAATATCATTCTACTTATGTGCTGCCCCGAGATGACACCTCCCAGCTGGCGTATACCCCGCCTGTGTCCCAGCTTTACATCATCCTCTTGTCAACGGAAGAGGTGACTGTTAGGAACGCTAAGCAATTATCTCTTTTCAGATAGTAATGAGGGTTTGAATCTCTCGGGCAGGCTTGTCATCTTTCAGACCCAGACAGATACTGACAGGCTAAGTGTGAAGTTCTCACAAGTAATCTATGAACCCTTTACGCAGCCCCACTGAACACTTACGAAGTAGGCCCTATTGATAGTGGATGGTGCTTCAGTTGAGTTGAGGTATGGTGTGCTTGCAACAAACCAGAGGTTTGTGCGGTTAGTCCTGGCCCTAGAAAGAGAACCCCAGTGGTTTACACTTCTCTGAGCCTAGTGGTGGGGTACGTCAAGCTGCATGCTGCCCGGTTGTTCATTACTCACAATGGACTGGCATGTTAGCCTTATTGTTTATCCCTGGGGATTACCGAAAATACACACACACACACCACACCACACTACACTACTACACACTATCACACACACACACACAACACACACTTACACACACACCACCACACACACCATTCAACACTACATCACACACTCACACACCACACACCTAGAGCGAGCACCAACACACCACATCCCAAAGCTACAACAACACAGCACACACACCAACACAACACCACAATCACCACACCACTACACAGGTGCATAGCTCAGACTTTATGACCACACACCATACGAGCACGACCATAGCCAACGCGACCGACGCTATGGTCACACCCGAGATCGATACTCTTACTGCCTCGAAGTATTTGGTCTCGCTCTCCGTTTAAGATTCACATGTAGCGTCGCTGTACTGACGGCAAGTCTACCGCGAAGCGGAGGGTGCACACTTCCCTGGGTTACACAAGTCGAGCTTTTGCTCCAATATCCATGCTTTAGGTATCACGCTTCAGTGATATCCAATACATTATCGTTTTCTTCTCTGTGGCCAGTTCAGAGTGAGTCGACGCACTCTCACTCATGACGTCGAGGCTTACATCTATCCTCGCAAAATGCAAGCCTCTGCTACCTTAAGGAGAAGGTGATGTGGCAGTAGGGGAGATCGACGTCTTAGCATGACGTGATTTGAGAAGAGATGACAGCATTGGGTAAACAAGATTAATACATAATGTGTCCAATATATTGAGTGCTTAGCCAACCTACAAACTCACACTTTCATGTATTCTCTGTTGAGGTTTAACTGTACGCTGGATATGGAGTGATTGTGATACTGCACCAAGGCACTGGGTGGAAGGACTATGCATCCAGCAGTCAGTGTGTTTGATGCACAGCTGCAAGCGAGTGCACCAAACATACGAGCGCGTAGGATGAATGTAGTCTGGGAGCAGTGGGGTGGAGAACCAGACCACAGCGGAACTGGACACATGACGCGCAGAGAAAAGAGAAGCACCTGGGAAGTGCGCCCGTGAGAGATAGATAGGCGTGAGCGTCGAAGACGCATTACCTAGCAGCACGGGCTTACCCTGCTCCTAGACGAGGCAGCAGAGCACGAGACACCCCGACATGACCAGAGAGTGTGGTAAAAGAGAGCAGCAGATGTATGAAGAAACAAGCCCACGAGAGGGTAAGAGATGATATCTACATAAAGAGAAGGAGAGTCATGAGAGAGAGGCACAGAGCAAATGTAGGATTTTGGTTTGCTTAGATTGCACTGAGATGTAGAGCAAGACAAGAGATGAAGCAAAGAGGAGAGTAGAAGAGAGAGACAGAGAGAGGATCAGAGATCAGAATACAAGGACACTTAGGTGTCTATCGACGAAGTGAGAGATAGAGGAGGACAGGAGAGAGAGAAGATAACAGGAGCGCTCAGAGACGCAGAGAAATAGAGCCCACGAGCTGGTCAGAGGAAGACGAAGAGAAGAGAAGCATCATGGTTTGTGTTTTTGGTGATTGTCGTTTACAATGTGGTGATGGGAGAAGAACAAGAGGGAGGGAGAGGTAGGAGGGAAGAGAGCTGGGAAGGAGAAGAGGCGATTGTGATAAGGTAATGTAGAGTTTCATGAGTGGTGAGAGTATAGTAAAATTCCTCCTTTATTTCTCAGGGATCAGGATAGATGAGTGACGGTGTGAGAGTAGAGAGAGCAGGGAAGAGAGTGAGGAGAGAGAGAAGAGAGAGAGAGAGAGAAGAGAGAGAGAGAGAGAAGCAGAGAGAGAGAGAGAGAGAGAGAGAAGAGAGAGAGGAGAAGGAGAGGAGAGAGAGAGAATAGGAATCGCTAAAAGGCTTCGGGTTTAGAGAGAGAGAGAGAGAGAGAGATGATTGAGAGAGAGAGGAGAGGTAGTTTACTAATTGTCAACTGAACTCGTATGCACAAGCATGAATTTCTCTTTGTATATCACTTATTGCCTTCCATGCAAATGTATAGTTGGAGAGTATCAAGTAGCATTCAGGTTTAAGCTATAATATACCAAACTAAATTGTTAACGACATGGCAGTAAAAAAAGAAGATTTAAATACACACTCACCCAGTTATTTAGGTACACCAACCCCATTCACGAAAAATGGTTGCTCCTACAACAGTGATTCATGTGGTCATGGCTTGCTTATATAAAGTAGGCAGACAGCATCGAGGCATTCAGTTACTGTTTGATTACACTAGAAAAGGGCAAAACGAGTGACCTAAGTGGACTTTGAGCGTGTTTGGATCGTCGTGCCAGGCACACCGGATTCAGTATCCATAACGACCGCCCTCCTGGCCGTTTCACACACGACAGTCTCTAGGTTTACCAAGAATAGTGCCGACAAACAAAAAACATCCAGGCGGCAGTCCTGTGGGCAAAACAGCTCATGATTGAGAGACGTTGAAGGAAGAATTGGCAGAATCGTGTAAGCTGACAGGTGGGCCACAAACAAGACAAATAACGCGCAGTACCAAACAGTGGAGTGCAGAATGGCATCTTGGAAACACACAAATCATTGACCTTGTCACGGATGTGCCTATTGCAGCTGACGACCGCACCAGGTTCCACTCCTATCTGCTTAAACAAGAAACGTGAACGTCTCCAGGCTGAGGCACGTAATCACCAAACACTGGACAATTGAGGATTGGAAAAACATTGCCTTGGTCCGATAACCCTGGTGCCTGTGCGTGATGATGATGCAGAGTCACAAATGGTGTAACAGCATGACTCCAG
>NW_019944488.1:33011-60724 GCF_002910315.2 Salvelinus sp. IW2-2015 | reverse complement strand
GCAACTTTTTGGTTCTGAAGCATAGATGGGAATTTAACGACGACTTGCGGGCAAAGGGCTCAGAACAATGACACTTTTTATAAAATATAAAAACAACCAAAAATATTTTKGGGGGAAATTATACCACCACCGAAAAGGTCACTTTGGAGACTGGAAGGGCAAAGGGACATGTGCCCTATCTGTGCACGTGTATGACGATCATCATGGCACGGTGCTTAAAGGATGTGGAATCAGCACTATTAAAACATGACTCTGAGCTCCACATTCCCATTAAAGATTTGTGTCAGAAAAGTACTCAACACTTTTAACACTGGCAATAAAAACTCACTGTCCTCTCTCTGTCTGTTTGGTTGGTGAGGAGAGTGAAGTCGTTTTACTTTTTTCCTTCATCTCTCTCTCTCTCAGACCTGACATAACCCGAGCAGCAAGACAGTTTTTTTTATTTTTATTTTTTTTACATGTGATCATCCTTCTAGCCCCAGTATGTATTTGAGGCGCCATGCAGCTTAAATGAAGGAATCTGAAAATTAAGGTATTTAATTTATAATCCTTTTACAATGAGCCTTCCGACTGTCAGGGCATAGCGGAATGGGATGCGTCCCAAATTATACCGTGTTCCCTATTTAGTGCACAATATAAGGAATACGGTACCATTTGAGATGAAAATATGGAGCTGGCGTCGAGCAGGGGAAGTAAGGCCACACCACTGCTTCACTGCACTAAGCAATCCAGGTTACACCCCTACATTATAATAAACAAGCAGGTTGAAGTTATAAATTGATCCCATCACTATTATCAATATAACGCATGCGCGTTGTTGTAAATGTGGACGTTATTGGTGCTGTAGTTATATAGCCAATAAAAATTGTCATGAACTTCTTGACCACATAAATAATGAAACACATTTATTGGCTGTCCTGTCTGTTATTCCAGTAAAGTTCTTAGGGCACTCATATTGATATAGTATAATATGGCATTGGTATAGTATAACCACATACTATGGCGTAAGTTCTTCTACTTCAGTTTCACAGTCCTTGTTTGATTACTTTGGGTCGTGACTCCAAAAGGTTCACACATAAGCTTTGCTGCTGCTTCAGAAAACTGTTGAAATGAAGAAGAAGAAAGCAGGAAAACTTCAGTTGCACTTGTTAGAAATATTCCAAAGGTGTGTCTGGGCTTTGCACACCTCTCAAAGCAGGCGTACGCTAAGCACACGGGCATATAGAAAAACAAGTCCCTGGCAGGCAACTGGTGTCTCTACAGACGGGCACATTTAATTAATCTCGCTCCCCTTTCCTGAAACGACGTGTACGGTCAAATATACAGTATATTGAATTAGTAAAAGGCTCCAGTAGTAGCTTTCATCAAGAGGTAGTGTAATGAAATGAAGCAGTGTTGCCCAGACCAGGTCCTGCTCATGTTGTTATGAGTAGTGCTCCTGGCCTGCCTGTGGATTCACATTGGCTTGCTTCCATTCCTGGCTTTCTATTTCACACGCAGTATACAGTACCTGTATTTGAACAGTGAATAAAATACATTCTGATTGAATGAAAGATTGGTGTGCTATACTTAACTTAATGGTATTTGTGCAAAAATATCCATAGGGTTATAAAGGCAGATTATAAAAGAGAAAAGTCCACATTCACTGAAGCTATAGTCTCTTCAATTTGTAGCAGCAGCAGAGGTCACGGGTTTGAAATAGACTTGTGTCATTGATTGTGGGTTTTCCCCAATGGGCATTCTCATCACACAAGGGAAGTTTTCTGATAGAATTCACACTTATTGAAAGTAGTCTCTAGATAGTTCATTCATTTTGCAACAGCAGTAGTAGCAGTAGCAGTAGCAGTAGTAGCAGTAGTAGCAGTAGTAGTAGTAGCAGTAGCAGTAGCAGTAGCAGTAGCAGTAGCGCAGCAGTAGTAGCAGTAGCAGTAGTAGCAGTAGCAGTAGCAGTAGCAGTAGCAGCAGTAGCAGTAGCAGTAGTAGCAGTAGCAGAAGTAGCAGTAGCAGCAGTGAGAGTAGGAGCAGTAGCAGTAGCAGTAGTAGTAGCAGCAGCAGCAGTAGCAGCAGTAGCAGTAGCAGTAGCAGCAGTAGCAGTAGCAGCAGTAGCAGCAGCAGCAGTAGCAGTAGTAGCAGCAGTAGCAGTAGCAGTAGCAGTAGTAGCAGCAGCAGCAGGTCACAAGCCGCAGGTTTGAAAAAGGACTGTCTTTCAGTGAGTGTAACTGTTTCATCTTTCTCAAAACTGTATCCAGGTGCCATGAGAATACTCAATGGGACTGAGCTGTACAATACAAAATAAAAACAAAGCATCCTACTCATGTCTAGGCTATTACAGTGTAGAATGCCTCTGTCTGCCAAAGTGTCTGGACCTTTCTGGCACATGAGGTGGTGACCTTGCCATATAACTGCAGGATTGTTGGTCCAAGGCCTTTGGAGATGAAGTTAGACTTGCCATCTGGGGTTTGAGGAGAGCTATACCAGGAAAAGGGCTGAGAAGAATAGGGAAAGTGAATCACCAGTGTACCCACAGAGCATCTACTAAGTGGAATAGAGGAAGAAGGGAAGAGGCCCAAGAGGGAAGAGAACCAAGAGGGAATAGGACCAAGATGTGCCAATATCTGTAGCTACATGACAGATGTTGAGAGCAGAAATGTGCCATGTTAGACATGTATATGTGTGGTCAGCAGCTGAATAATCAAACACAGTACACTAAAACKTTCCCTAAACTTTTCCCACAACCACAGTCTGCATAGTCTGTAAGGTCCATTTTTTAAAACATTTTATATAGTCCAAAAAAAGCTGGCCAAATGTACTGCAATTTGAGGACAAAGGAGATGTAAACCATAACGAGTTGTAACAAAACAAAAAGTTCTTCCCAAGTGTCATCTGTGTGGTTGTATTTTAACTGAGACTACACGAAACATAAAGAATAAATAGGTTGGCAGTTACTATTATTTTACATGATTTACCCACGAACTGTCCCTTTATCCAGTTTCACAAGCTCAATTTACATTTTGGCTAATTTTGCCACATCAGAGGTCTATAAAACCATGTATTTATTTTATCTTCCCAAAGAATGGAAAATAGCTGTAAAGTCCTTCAATAACAGTATTTTAATGGTTCGCAATGCGAAGTGCTCTTCTTCAATATAAATATAAAGATACATCACATTCAAGATATGTTCAACAAATACAGTAGATGCTGGTTATATTGTAATAATAATACTGACCTTTCTACAAAGTGTGTCATCATAAAATTAAATGGCGCCACATATACATAAAATATACATTCTTACACTTGGCAGTGCATATAAAAAACAATCATGTAACTATGATTTTTTGTTGTTGAAATAATAACACAAAAAATTCATTTCAGTTTATTTCAGTTCGAGCAGGAGCATTTGCACTCAGATATAATGGGGTACTGAACTGGTATCCAAGCGCATTTCAGACCTCCCTTTCTCTGCAGGCACCTCCATCTTAAGATCGTAAAATGGGCCGATTTGGCAGGTTTGCAAACCATCCCTTCAGGGACCGAACAAGAACGCTTATTGTAGCAGCTCCCCACCTTCACGTAGCGTGGCCAGAATCTGTTCCCGAGGTCGTTCCATGTATAAACAACTGGACAGAAGGTGTAAGACCACAGCCACAGTTGCAGCCTTCTTCTGAGTTTTTTACTTGGCTTGTGCTTCTTGCCTTGCTGGATCTCAAACTCCATGGCTTTGATCTCTTTGGGCATCGCGACGGATGGCTTCTGACGCATCTCCGAGTCGCTCAGGTCCTCGTTGCCCGAGTACTTGTCCTCTGGCGGGGTGATGGACATGAAGTGAGGATCGAAGTGACTACCCAAGTTGGATCTTAGTTCGGTCTCGTTCAGGTCCCGTTCTTTCGGATCCAGGACAGGGTCTGGGTCCTCTTTGAGCTCCACTATGGGGAGAGTGTCGCTGGGGATGGGACGGAGGAGGTAGTAATGTTGGCACATGCCCTCCTCTATCCTAAACCCGAGGGACAGAACCAGCATGGACATGGCCAGGAAACAGTACGAGTTATCCATATCTCTATCTGGTAACAATAGTTCCAAGTGATATAGAGTACAATATAAAAAGTATAATCCTTATACTGTAGAAACGATCATCCGTTTTCCCCCAGGGGGTCGGTGTGAGTGTGTGAGAGAGAGTGCGTGTGGAGTCCCGTGGCACCCCGTAGTCCTGCGCCAGTCGTCACGCACGCGTTCCAACCGGTGATCTGTTTCTCAACTCCGCGAAAAACTGCCTCAGAAAGTTTCAGCTGGCTGGAACCTAGTCACCATAGCAACCGGTGATTGCAGTCTGAGAGAGGAAAGTTGATGCCCTGAGCCAGCCAGTGGAGAGTTTCCCTGCGTAACTTTACAGTCCATGACACGCGTCTGAATGGATAGAACGTAGCCCTTCACTGTTTTAACAAGGCAAAAAAAATCGCACTTTCAAAGAAAACTTTATACAAGACCCAGCGGTGTCAGTAACATGAGCCGACCTGGCTGCATTTGCACTGGGCTTTCCCGTGCGTAAAGTGCGTCAAGGTCCTGGTTTCCCTGGTTTCTCACTAATCTTAGAGTTGGGTCCTGTTGGTTTCTGGCTGTCCGCATGTTGTCTAGGGCTAGATGATGCACTGGCTGGTGCTGGACACCAAACTGAGCCCCGTATGGCTCAGACGATATATCCATGTGCGCGGTGATGTAATCCCCCCTCCCTCCCCACCACCAGTAACACGCAGACATGAGTAAGCCTATAGCCCATATCTCTCCAAATGTAACGTTACAAACTTAATTAATGCATTTTCCTAATAATAAAAAATATGACTGATGCACCCAAACCGGGCACATTAGATTCTAGTGCAATAACACATAACGGTCTTAGCTGTCTGATTCATCTCATACATTGAATACCAGCGGTGRCATCAAGTTCAACAGCTGAGGTGCCGAAAGTCGTCTCTTCTAGACAGACAAACTGCGATTTTTTTTATGATGGCTGGTGCCAGAGCGATGTTTATTTTACAGCTCTCTCTCCAGTTAGATGCTCTCAACGTGTGTTTAGACTCATCCAGGGCGGGGTGAGAGTGAGCAAAGTGCTCCTTTTCATTACCAATATTATTTATCCTTTTCATTTGACATGGAAGCCTTTATTGATTTGTTTTCATTTTTTTTGTCCGGGACACAAAGTGGACAAAGAGTTTAATTGACAAAAACATCCCTTAAGGAAAACCCACATTATTTCACATGTGACGTGCAATCATGTGGATTCACATGTGCTGATGTGGATTATCACATATGAAATCTGCGTACTGGTGATGACCAGGTTGACTCATAACCTGCCGATTTATGGTCATGAAACATTGTACGGGTGAAGTGGCGGATGGGTGGCGAGCGGCTTGAATAAAGACAAAACAATACCTTAAAATCCATAAATGTGTCATTCTTGTTAAATTTATATCTATAGGCTACGTTGAGGTTATCTGGTATTAGTGCGTAAGCCTGAGCTTTAGGGCCTAACTGTACGCACGTCAAATCAGCTAGGTCACCCGTGAAACAAGTAAGTATTCGACATCAGTCTGATGACGTCGGTAGATGACGTGGGAACCGGCCACTAGGGGCAACAGTGAGTGCTGTTAACTTCAAGTAGGATTCGGGTTTGGCAGATGGGCATATGTATCTGCCTCTGATTCCAAAGATTCCAAGTTTGAATCCAGCTATAGAAATTGAGTGATAGAGATGTGTAATTTAGCTGACAAATACATGTAAAGGTTAATAATATTGGCTCCTGGCTGTCAGTCCGTCTGTCTGTCTGTGCGACAGCTGACGATGCGCAGGGTCGCAGATTTGAGAACACTGGCGGGTCTGTCGTTACAATGTTTCTTTGATGCTGCTAGCTTGAGCTTGTGAATGAAATTATTTATATGATATGAGAAAAGCTGCAAAATGCAGAGTTGCAAATGAAGACTAGGGAGGGCCAGAAAAGCAGCCTAATGTTTTGGAAAGATTTGGTGAAGTGGTAAAAAGGATGATAGCAGTGCTGGYACACAAATTCGACAGTCACGAGATGGGGACTTCAAATAGGCCTAGGGCCTGTCAAGGGAACTGTAGCTTACTGTTTAGATGGGTTAAATGGAAACTGACATCTGGATGCTGTAGGTCTATAACCTCTTTACATAGCCTTGATATTAACTCCTGCAGAACCAAGTCTTTCTTGCAGTAAAGTGATAGATCTACACCAAATGTAGGCTAACCGAGTGGAGAAATATGATGTCTTACTTTCAGCATCTTGAGAGAATGTGAATGTGCAGTTAAATACCGTCTGTAGAGCTTCTGTCTTTATCAGAAAAGCTGATATTACTTCAMCCACATAAAATATGCATCCAAATGCCGAACTGAAATCGTATCAGAAACATGTTGGGTAGTTTTTACACATTTCTATTTCCTGACAACCGGYCAAACTGATGTCATTTGGAAATTTGTACAGAACATCTTTCCAGTTTTTTTCCATTTATTTCATTTTATCCCCAGTACCCAGTGGTGATTTTAGCTTGTACATCTTGGTGGAGTAAACAGTTAATTCAGCCTCATATCCTGCCTTTAAAAAAAAATATGKCTGACTTGCTTAAACAAATGTGGTTTCTACTGACAATTGAGAAGTACAAATTATGGCATAAGGGAACGATGAGCGCAGATAAGAGGCAATCCGTAATTTTAAGACATTAATGAGAGAGCTAGGACTAACATAGTTATAAATATTTGTTCAGCACTTTGAAATGTACAGCGTCAGAATTCAGAATATGGGCCTTTCTTACAGTATTATTCTCCCTGTACACCAAGTCAGAACAGTAAGATAAATAAAGGGGGCATTTAAGCAGACAATGAAAGCTCTTACAATATTTGATGATGACATTTCTCTAAAACAGGCTATAGGCTACATGTGCACCACCAAGTCAGAACAGTAGGATACGTTGTGAGGGGGAAAGGGACCAGGGTGAGGGTGAGGCACATGGGCTACTAACAGCTTACTACACAACATACATTTAGTATTACTTTTTTGGTTACAGTATACATATCTCCCTGTCATCMAAGTCTGCCATTCTCTGGATGTGTGGTGCTTTCAAGACAACTGGGAACTCTGGGAAAAAAACAAGGTTGAATCATTACGTCAGTGATCTTCAGGTCGGAGCTCTAGAAAGAGGTCCGAGTTCCCGACTTAGAATTCCGTGTTGGATGACCGTTCAAAATGTATTTTTCCAGTCGGAGCTTGTTTGTTTCAGAGTTCGAAATTGTCTTAAACTCACTTAAGTCTGTTGCATGTGAATGTTTATCCTTTTAAGCTTGGAAAAGAGACCCTTAAACCCAAACTTGGACCACACAGCCACTCCACTGAATAGCAGGCTAGTGATTGCTTTTGCAACGCTTGCAGTTAGCCACTGATTCCTTCCAAACCACTCATTGTTGAATTTGCAATTTACAACTTGTTGTGTAATGTTTATGTCCAATGGCCAATGAGCACCAATACGTTTTAACTATGATTTGTCTTCATCATGACAAGGATTGAAAAGGATTTGCCAGAAGATTATCGACTTGATTCACGAGGATGACTGTCTAGCTGGCTAGTTAAGATTTTGAAAGCATCAGTCCAATCAAAGCTACAGTAGATATAACGTGATATGACGTCATTTTATCTGTGGCCAATGACCTTGAGCCTTCTTGGATGAGCACTTCTAATGTAACTCTATGGCAGTACCCAAGGGCCTTAAATTTGTTAGCTCTCCCCGTAGAATTTGCGGTGACGTAGTGTCCCCATGAGTGACAGAGCACTGAGCCAATCACGGCGCAACTAGAGAACATTACCAACCCCTACGCTCCATATTTTCCACTGGCTTGCCCCACCACCACAGAAAGCACCGAGCTAGGCTGAAACACGTACATTTTGGAGCTGCCTTATTCAAGAAAGCAAAAAAAGGGGACCATATTTGTATGAGGTTTCATTACCTCAATATATATATATTTTTTTACATTGTTTGCAAACTGGTATGTGACACGTATTAATGCCAAAATAAMATGCAAAACATAGGTGGGGCTCAAAACAGATGGGGCTCTGCCCTACCTGGCCTGAATGACGGGTCGCCACTGCCAGTACCTAAACGTTGTTGCTCCGTGAAGAACCAAAGACGACAGAGAACTTTACCGATGTCAGCTAGACTGAAGCATTCATTCTATCAATTCATTACAATATTCTGGGCAGCATATAACGACAGAAGAGAAGCTGCGTGTATCTAATTATATAAAAGTTAAACAAATAGCTTACCTAAATGTCGGATATTAAAAGCAGAAATATATCTATATCAGACAACAAGAAAATCCTGCACCCCTTGTCAAAAAAATGGTTCTGCAGTCTCTGACTGTGGCCTACRAGGCACTTTCTATATTTGCGGGTTAGCGTCAGTGCAGGCCTCAGATTTCCACGTTATCACATATAGGCCTAGTTGGGTGGTTATGGATGGGTTATTAGCAATTGCAGCTGAACAAACAGCTGCCAGCGCAACACCACAGCATACCTCAGATCCAGAGGTTGTGAGTTCACATTTTTTACTGAACCGTGATGGCACACAAACTTGGCATTTGTCTACTTGTTTTAATCAATTATAAAATGAAATGTAAGAAATGTACATGTCTAAAGATTACTGCTCCCTAGCGTTCTCACTACTTAGAAAAACGTAATATTTAGAAAGAAGAAAACTGTAAGAACGGCCCATATTCTGAATTCTGTCGCTGTACATTTCAAAAGTGCTGAACAAATATGTGAATCACATGTGAGTGTTCCAAAAACAGTTTTCACATGATTTCACATGTTTATTTAGTGCTACATTTTGCAGTCATTATATGGCAAATACCGTATTAGTGTTATGCTATATATTGTCTGTCAATCGCAATGGACCTTTTGGCCCGTCCTGCAAATTAACTTGGCATGTTTCACTTACAATTGCATTTAAAATTACAGTGCATTCGTAAAGTATTCAGACTACTTCACTTTTTCCACATTTTGTTACGTTACAGCCTTATTCTAAAATACAAAATTAAATAAAGTGAAGGAGTCTTATCAATCTACACACAATACGCTGTAATGACAAAGCGAAAACAGGTTTTTAGATATTTGTTCAACTTGATTGGAGTCCACCTGTGGTAAATTCAATTGATTGGACATCATTTGGAAAGGAACACTGCTGTCTTTATAAGGTCCCACAGTTGGCAGTGCATGTCAGAGCAGAACCCAAGCCACGACGTCAAAGGAATTGTCCGTAAAGCTCCGAGACAGGATTGCGTCGAGGCACAGATCTGGGGAAGTGTACCAAAAAATGTCTGCAGCAATGAAGGTTCCCAAGAACACAGTGGCCTCCATCATTCTCAAATGGAAGATGTTTGGAAGGACCAATACTCTTCCTAGAGTTGTCTGTCCGGCCAAACTGAGCAATCGGGGGAGAAGGGCCTTGGTCAGGGAGGTGACCAAGAACCCGATGGTCATTCTGACAGAGCTCCAGAGTTCCACTGTGGAGATGGGAGAACCTTCCAGAAGGACAACCATCTCTGCAGCACTCCACCAATCAGGCATTTATGGTAGAGTGGCCAGACGGAAGCCACTCCTCAGTAAATGGCACATGACAGCCTGCTTGGAATTTGCCAAAAGGCACCTAAAGGACTCTCAGACCATGAGAAACAAGATTCTCTGGTCTGATGAAACCAATATTGAACTCTTTGGCCTCAATGGCAAGTGTCATATCTGGAGGAAACCTGGCACCGCTCATCACCTGGCCAATACCATCCTTACGGTGAAGCATGGTGGTGGCATGCTGTGGGGATGTTTTTCAGCGGCAGGGACTGGGAGACTAGTCAGGATCAAGGTAAAGATGAACGGAGACAAGTATAGAGAGATCCTTGATGAAAACCTGCTCCAGAGCACTCGGGACTTCAGACTGGGGTGAAGGTTCACCTTCCAGCAGGACAATGACCATAAGCACACAGCCATGACAACGCAGGAATGGCTTCGAGACAAAACTGAATGTTCTTGAGTGGCCCAGCCAGAGCCCGGACTTGAACCAGATCAAACATCTCTGGAGAGACCTGAAAATTCCTGTGTAGCGACGCTCCCCGTCCAACCTGACAGAGCTTAAAAGGATCTGCAGAGAAGAATGGGTTTGCCAAGCTTGTAGCGTCATACCCAAGAAGACTCAAGGCTGTAATCACTGCCAAACGTGCTTCAACAAAGTATTGAGTAAAGGGTCTGAATACTTACGTAAATGTGATATTTCAGTTTAAGTTTTAATACATTTGCAAAAATGTCTAAAAACCTGTTTTAGCTTTGTCATTATGGGGTATTGTGTGTAGCTCGATGAAGGGGGAAAAAACAACTTAATCCATTTTTGAATAAGGCTGTAATGTAACAAAATGTGGATAAAGTAAAGGGTTCTGAATACTTTCCGAATGCACTGTAT
The DNA here is from genome assembly GCF_002910315.2 of Salvelinus sp. IW2-2015. Taxonomy (NCBI): domain Eukaryota; kingdom Metazoa; phylum Chordata; class Actinopteri; order Salmoniformes; family Salmonidae; genus Salvelinus; species Salvelinus sp. IW2-2015. The sequence goes on along the minus strand of NW_019944488.1, from coordinate 50,222 downwards.
ATGCTAATTTAGAAGGCACAAACTGTAATTTTATAGTAAATTACCAGTTACTGAGTAGTGGTGGAAATAATGGAAACAACTTTTAATGTATTTCTACAGCTGAGCTGTATTTTGTCAGTAAATATACAACAATGAACAGTGTTCAGGAAGTACACAGAAATTCCCGTAAAATTAGGAATTGAAATATGATTAACCAACTGAATTGACCTCAACATCATTTAGCACACTAGGAACACAACCACACCTGAACTCACAACCTCTTAGGTGACAGTCACCTGAATGTCCTGCTACACCACCAGGTCTGTGGGTATGACAGAGATCGTCCACAGATTTAATGGCGACAATACATTTCTGCATTTTGCTAAAAGTTGCCCTGAATCAAAACAATAATTGTGAGATTATCCGACAACACCAATTTTAAAAGTAGCAGTGCTTGACATGGTCACGAAGTCACACACTTCCTATTGGCGTTAGAAGTTCAGAACGAGAAAGTGTAGGCTATATGGAAATAATGACACTCGAATTGAAAATCATTCAAGAAAAGAATGAGGATTTCTATCGTTCTTATCGAGGTGTGGATTACATATCACGTTCCAGTGTTCCAATTTATAAACGAGGCTGCGTGGGACTTCTCTTAACTCCGTGCAGCCAAAGGCAATTTCAGCTTCAGGTATAATGCCGGAGACACTTGTGGATTTGACAGCTCTAACGCAGTTCCACACTGCCAAAACAACTGCTATGCGGGTGTCCGCTAGAATTAATCTGATAAAATCTTGCCTTAAGCATGCATAAAGTGCCTTCAGAAATGCCCCTTGACTTAATCCACATTTTGTTGTGTTACAGCCTGAATTCAAAATTGATTAAAACATTTTTTTTACCATCTACACACAACACCMCATAATGACAAAGTGAAAACCATGTTTTTAGACATTTTGAGCAAATGTATTGAACATTAAATACAGAAATATCTAATTTCCATAAGTCTTCACACCCCTGAGTCAATACATGTTAGAATCACCTGTAATCACTTAGATTACAGCTGTGAGTCTTTCTGGGTAAGTCTCTAAGGGCTTTGCACACCTGCACGGATTGTACAATATTTTCATATTATTATTTTTTAAATTCTTCAAGCTCTGTCAAGTTTGTTGTTGGTTATTGTTAGACAGCCTTTTTCAAATCCTACCATAGATATTCAAGCCAATTTAAGTCAAAACTGTAACTAGGCCACTCAGGAACATTCAATGTCGTTTTGGTAAGCAAAAAAAGTGTATATTTGACCTTGTGTTTTAGGTTATTGTCCTGCAGAAAGGGGAATTTATCTCCCAGTGTCTGTTGGAAAGCAGACTGAACCAAGTTTTCTGCTAGGATTTCCCCTGTGTTTAGCTCCATTCCGTTTTCTTTTTATCCCCCCCCAAAAAGCCTTCCTATTCCATGTCGATGACAAGCATAACATCACGCAGCCACCACAATGCTTGAAAATATGAATATGAATATTTTATTATGTACAGGCTTCCATCTTTTCACTCTGTCAATTAGGTTAGTATTGTGGAGTACCTACAATGTTGTTGATACATCCTCASTTTTCTCCTATCACAGACATTCATCTCTGTAATTGTTTTAAATTCACAAATTGGCCTCATGGTGAAATACCTGAGTGTTTTCCTTCCTCTCCGGCAACTGAGTTAGGAAAGACCCATGTATCTTTGTAGTGACTGGGTATATTGATACACCATCCAAAGTGTAATTAATAACTAATTAATAATGCTCAAAGGGATATTCAATGTCAGATTTTTTTTTTACCCATCAACCAATAGGTGCCATTCTTTGCGAGTCATTGGAAAACCTTGCTGGTCTTTGTGGTTGAATCTGTGTTTGAAATTCATTGCTCGACTGAGGGACCTTACAGATGTGGGGGTGTGAAGACCCAATTGTATGTGTGGGGTGCAGAGATGAGGTAGTCATAAAAAAAACTATGTTAAGCACTATTATTGCACACAGAGTGAGTCCATGCACCATATTATGTGACTTGCAAAGCACATTTTTACTCTTGGACTTATTTATGCTTGCCATAACAAAGGGGTTGAATACTTATTGGCTCAAGACATTTCAGCTTTTCATTTTTCATTTTTTTTTTATAAACATTTAGAAAATCCGAATTCCACTTTGACATTATGGGGTATTGTGTGTAGGACAGTGACAAAAAAATCTAAATTGAATCAATGTTAAATTCAGGCTGTAACACAGCAAAGTGTGGTGGGATCAATGTTAAATTCAGGCTGTAACACACACCACACGAGAGTGTGGTGTGAATACCTTCTGTAGGCTCTGTAAATGCTATTGGGATTTGAACTTGCAACTTTTTAGTCCAGAGTGCAATACTGTCTCAGCAGTGCCACAAGATGTTTATTTGTTACCAAGAACATATATCCACACACTCTAAACAATAACAGTAAACAAAACAAAAAATATCCATGATTTAACTAGGCAAGTCAGTTTTAAGAACAAATTCTTATTTACAATGACAACCAAGGAATAGTAGGTTAACTGCCTTGTTCAGGGGTAGAATATCAGATTTTTACCTTGTCAGCTCGGGGATTTGATCCAGCAACCTTCCGGTTACTAGTCCGCTCTAACCACCAGGCTACCTGCTGCCCCCAGTTATGGTACAGTGTTGTTCCCTGGTGTCCAAAAAGGTCAAATGTACCTTCAGAGGTACACATAGAACTCACATGGTACTGGTTTGTACTTTTTAAGGTATGTGTGCGGATAATCTAGTATAATGGCCCATTTTTCTACCCAATATATTAAATATAAAGCTGCGTTCGTAATCATGTGGGAGTTGGGAATTGAACAGTTCTGAAGTCGTAAATACCAGTTGGATGCATTCGCGTGTTTTGAAATCGTTGTCTAACGGCCATCAAGCCGTGTCAACCATAAACTAAAAGTATAGATATCATGCTTCTAAAGAAATTATAGAGTTAAAAAAAACATTAATAGATTGCTTAATATAAAAGTTTTTATAAAAGTTGTTACATTTATCTGACAAATGTTATCAAGCTAATTTCCTTAGTAGGTGACATCAGAGGTCAGTATGTCGGAGAAGTCGTAGCTCAGAGTTGTCTTCAGACGCATTTCCCACTAGTAATTACCAGTTGGAAGACCATTCAAGTGTATCTTTCCCTGTCGTATGTGGTAAATTCCCACTTCCCACTTGGTTACGAATGCAGCATTAGGTACAATCGTTACTGCACTTTAAAATGTACCACCAAATCTGTGAGCGTGAAAGAGATATGGCCAGAGAGTTATTGGCAAGAATGCAGTTCTGGACATGGCTAAAAGCAGGCCAAAATCACATAAATAATTGTCCAACGCATTCCCAAATAAGAGGTTGCAAGTTCATATCTCCAAAGAATGAATGTATACTCTACATCATGTGTTCTTGAGCACTGCTAGTTTTACTTGGTGGTGATAATTGGACAATTATTTACTTGATTCTGGGCAGCTTTTAGCAAAGTGCAGAAGTGCATTCTTGCCTATAAATCTGTGGCCATATCTCTTTATTGCTCACATATCTGGTGCTCTAACTCCCATTTAAGGCTGAGTCCCATTTGTGGTCACAGTACAATATTTTACAGTAATTTAAATCAGAATACAGCAGCATACTGTCATTAAATAGGAATAACACCAAGTTGTTGTAAATATTTACTTTATTTTTACTGCAACTTTAGGCAAAGTGCAGAAATGGATTCTTGCCAATCTCCATTATGTCTAAAGAGGCCACCCCCAGGTGGTAAGGGTGGGTAACAACATAGCTGATCCTCAACACGGGGCCCCTCAGGGGTACGTTCTCAGTCCCCTCCTGTACTCCCTGTTCACTCATGGCACGACTCCAACACCATCATCAAGTTTGCCGATGACACAACAGTGGTAGGCCTGATCACCAACAACGATGAGGTGCCTATAGGGAGGAGGTCAGAGACCTGGCCGTGTGGTGCAAGGACAACAACCTGTCCCTCAACGTGATCAAGACAAAGGAAATGATTGTGGACTACAGGAAAAGGAGAACCGAGCACACCCCCATTCTCATCAATGGGGCTGCAGTGGAGCAGGATAAGAGATCTTCAAGTTCCTTGGTATCTACATCACCAATAAACTATCATGGTCCAAACACACTAAGACAGAGGGCACAACAAAGCCTATTCCCCCTCAGGAGACTGAAAAGATTTGGCACAATCCTCAAAAGGTTCTACAACTGCACCATTGAGAGCATCTTGACTGGTTGCATCACTGCCTGGTATGGCAACTGCTCGGCCTCAGACCGCAAGGCACTACAGAGGGTAGTGCATATGGCCCAGTATATCACTGGGGCCAAGCTTCCCGCCATCCAGGACCTCTATACCAGGCGGTGTCAGAGGAAGGCCCTAAAAATTGTCAAAGACGCCAGCCATCCTAGTCATAGACTGTTCTCTCTGTTACCGCACGGCAAGCGGTACCTGAGCGCCAAGTCTATGTCCAAAACGCTTCTTAACAGCTTCTACCCCCAAGCCATAAGACTCATGAACAGCTAATCAAAGGGCTACCCAGACCCCTCTTCTATGCTGCTGCTACTCTCTGTTTATTATCTATGCATAGTCACTTTGATTCTACCTACATGTACATATTACCTCAATTACCTCGACTAGCCGGTGCCCCCGCACATTGACTCTGTACTGGTATCCCCTATAGCCTGCTATTGCTATTTAACTGCTGGTCTTTAATTATTTGTTATTTTATTTTCTATTTTTCTACTGGTCTATTTTTTACATAACACATTTTCTTCTTAACTTCTTAAAGCATAGGTGGTTAAGGGCTTGTAAGTAAGCATTTCACTGTAAGGTTGTAACTTCAAATTAAATCACGTAAAATAAATGCGTTTTTTCGTAAGAGATGAGTCTAAAAGGTGAAATAACAGGCTGACATTGTAAAAACCTATCTTTTTGTAGGCGCAGTTAATTCCGGGTGTAATAATCTAATGGCAGAAGCAAAGAAAAAGTAGTCTACATCCCTTTATTAAACGGTCACAATTCAATTAGTCAGACTGACTTCCATGGAGCCGTGCACACGGCCTGGCGCACGCTGCCTTCTCCCGCCAGAAGGCAAACCATTGGAATGTTTGCGCATGTAGTAAAGGTTGAATTATGGCCCAGATAAAAAAACAACTCATGTCTACGACGCTAATGCTGAAAACTCCAGCGCCCAGATAAAGGGGCGACTGTGCTCTGTGCTCGACCGCACGAGACAGGGACAAATATGCTCTAGAATTTCAGGAACTTGTTAAAGTTCCAGCTGCGAGGTCTGCGGCGACCTGACCACGGGAATGAATTTCTCCGTGTAGCGTTATTTCATCGTGACAACTCACTGACACGATGTAGTAGGCTACTAGACAGGCTCTGCCACACTCACCTAGTGTGGTGGCAGTGGATTTGTTTTATAGTCCTATAAATTCTAGATATCTAATTAGCCTAACATAGTCAAATCATTGAGGTGTCAAAACTGTTGAATGGAAATGATGAAAATTCCCATCTTTGCATAGGGCCTACATCTTTCTCATAAAGCCTACTTTAAATAAATGGCTGCACAATTCTCATACTAAACGTCAATAGACAAGGGGGTACATATTGACTGAGTCACTTTCTACACAAGGAGGAGGGGAAAGGGAACCACTTCTCCCAATGTTTAAAGTTCTGTTTTGATTCTTTTAAAAGCAGTTTGTGTAACTTCCTCTCTTTAAATTGACCTTGGCCTAATTGTCTGGCTTAGTAGTATGACGGTATGTGATAGTCTATCTCTCTGTACAGAGGAAGTTAAGAGTAAAACGGTGATTCTTAGATAAAGAGTATTTTCCTATCCGACTGCATAGGGACTGTCTCTGCCACTGCGACAAATGAGCCAAGCGTCTCACAAAACCTACTGACCCCAAGGGGAAAATTGAAACTGTTATTTGGATGCTGTGCTGTATATTAGTGAATGGTCTATGCTTCTTAAAGCCCGCTAAGGTCGATGTCGGCCCCTGCGGAAATCTCATTAGCATAATACAAAAATCCCTATAAAAAACTGTCAGTTTAAGATAGAGATATGTTTTTTTTTGCACTTCTGTGACATAGCTAGAGTGGTGTTTGTCAGATCATGAGACATCCTGAAAATCTGTCTTCTCACTAAATTCTCTGTAGCGTCCAAAAGGTTTGGATATGCCAACTTCTGTCTATAGTGTCCTAACAGTTTGAGCTACACATTAATATGAGGTGAGACTCTCACAAGCGTGTACATCGGTTGTTTTGATCTAGGGCTCCAACAAGTGGAAGTAAAGCGCATTTGGAAAGTATTCAGACCCCTTCACTTTTTCAACATTTTGTTACATTACAGCCTTATTCTAAAATTGATCACATTGTTTACCCCCCTCATCAATCTACACACAATAGCCCATATTGACAAAGGAAAAACAGTTTTAAATTTTTGGGGGCAAAAAATAGAAAGATCACATTTACATAAGTATCAAGACTCTTTATCAGTACTTTGTTGATGCACCATTGGCAGCGATTACAGCCTCGAGTCTTCTTGGCTATGACGCTACAAGCTTGGCACACCTGTATTTGGGAAGTTTCTCCCATTCTTCTCTGCAGATCCTCTCAAGCTCTGTCAGGTTGGATAGGGAGCGTCACTGCACAGCTATTTTCAGGTCTCATCAGAGATGTTCGATCGGGTTCAAGTCCGGGCTCTGGCTGTGCCACTCAGGACATTCAGAGACTTGTCCMGAAGCTACTCCTGCGTTGTCTTGGCTGTGTGCTTATGGCCATTGTCCTGCTGGAAGGTGAACCTTCACCCCAGTCTGAAGTCCTGAGTGCTCTGGAGCAGGTTTTCATCAAGGACCTCTCTGTGCTTTGCTCCATTCATCTTTCCCTCGATCCTGACTAGTCTTCCAGTCCCTGCCGCTGAAAAACATCCCCACAGCATGATGCTGCCACCACCATGCTTCACCGTAGGGATGGTGCCAGGTTTCCTTCAGACGGGAYGCTTGGCATTCAAGCCAAAGAGTTCAATCTTGCTTTCATCAGACCAGAGAATCTTGTTTCTCATGGTCAGAGTCCTTTAGATGACTTTCGGCAAACTCCAATCGGGCTGTCATGTGCCTTTTACTGAGGAGTGGCTTCCGTCTGGCCACTCTACCGTAAAGGCCTGATTGTTGGAGTGCTGCAGATATGGGTGTCCTGGAAGGTTCTCCCATCTCCTGGAGCTCTGTCAGAGTGACCATTGGGTTCATGGTCACCTCCCTAAACAAGGCCCTTCTCCGCCGATTGTTGACTTTGGCTGGGCGGCCAGCTCTAGCAAGAGTCTTGGTGCTTCCAAACTTCTTCCATCTAAGAATGATGGAGGCCACAGTGTTCTTGGGGACCTTCATTGCTGCAGACATTTTTTGTTAGCCTTCCCCAGATCTGTGCCTTGATACAATCCTGTCTCGGAGCTCTACAGACAATTCCTTCAACCTCATGGCTTGGTTTTTGCTCTGACATGCACTGTCAACTGTGGGACCTTATACAGACAGGTGTGTGCCTTTCCACATCATGTCCAATCAATTGAGTTTACCACAGGTGGACTCAAATGTTTTAATTTTTTAATTTCACCTTTATTTAACCAGGTTGAGAACAAGTTCTCATTTGCAACTGCGACCTTGCCTAGATAAAGCATAGCAATTCGACACATACAACAACACAGTTACACATGGTATAAACAAAACATACAGTCAATAATACAGTAGAATAAAAAATAAAAAAAAGTCTATATACAGTGAGTGCAAATGAGGTAAGATAAGGGAGTTAAGGCAATAAATAGGCCATGGTGACGAAGTAATTACAATATAGCAATTAAACACTGGGATAGTAGATGTGCAGAAGATGAATGTGCAAGTAGAGATACTGGGGTGCAAAGGAGCAAGATAAATAAATAAATACAGAATGGGGATGAGTCAAGCTAGTGAGGGAGATATGATTCTCCAGCTTCAGTGATTTTTGCAATTCGTTCCAGTCATTGGCAGCAGAGAACTGGAAGGAGAGGCGGCCAAAGGAAGAATTGGCTTTGGGGGTGACCAGTGAGATATAACTTCTGGAGCGCGTGCTACGAGTGGGTGCTGCTATGGTGACCAGTGAGCTGAGATAAGGTGGGGCTTTACCTAGCAGAGACTTGTAGATGACCTGGAGCCAGTGGGTTTGGCGACGAGTATGAAGCGAGGGGCAACAAACGAGAACATACAGGCCGCAGTGGTGGGTAGAGTATGGGGCTTTGGTGACAGAACGGATGGCACTGTGATAGACTGCATCCAATTTGTTGAGTAGAGTGTTGGAGGCTATTTTAAAGATTACATCGCCGAAGTCGAGGATCGGTAGGATGGTCAGTTTTACGAGGGTATGTTTTACGAGGGTATGTTTCACTCAGCATGAGTGAAGGATGCTTTGTTGCGATATAGGAAGCCAATTCTAGATTTAATTTTGGATTGGAGATGCTTAATGTGAGTCTGGAAGGAGAGTTTACAGTCTAACCAGACACCTAGGTATTTGTAGTTGTCCACATATTCTAAGTCAGAACCGTCCAGAGTAGTGATGCTGGATGGGTGGGTAGGTGTGGGCAGTGATCGATTGAATAGCATRCATTTAGTTTTACTTGCATTTAAGAGCAGTTGGAGGCCATGGAAGGAGAGTTGTATGGCATTGAAGCTTGTCTTGAGGTTAGTTAACACAGTGTCCAAAGAAGGGCAAGAGGTATACAGAATGGTGTCGTCTGAGTAGAGGTGGATCAGAGAATCACCTGCAGCAAGAGCTACATCATTGATGTATACAGAGAAGAGAGTCGGCCCGAGAATTGAACCCTTTGGCACCCCCATAGAGACTGCCAGAGGTCCGGACAACAGGCTCTCCGATTTGACACACTGAACTCTATCAGAGAAGTAGTTGGTAAACCAGGCGAGGCAATCATTTGAAAAACCAAGGCTGTCGAGTCTGCCAATAAGAATGTTGTGATTTTACAGTCGAAAGCCTTAGCCAGGTCGATGAAAACGGCTGCACAGTAATGTCTCTTATTGATGGCGGTTATGATATTGTTTAGGACCTTGAGCGTGTCTGAGGTGCACCCATGACCAGCTCGGAAACCAGAATGCATAGCGGAGAAGGTACGGTGAGATTCGAAATGGTCGGTAATTTGTTTGTTAACTTGGCTTTCGAAGACCTTAGAAAGACAGGGTAGGATAGATATAGGTCTGTAGCAGTTTGGGTCTGGAGTGTCACCCCCTTTGAAGAGGGGGATGACCATGGCAGCTTTCCAATCTTTGGGAATCTCAGACGATACGAAAGAGAGGTTGAACAGGCTAGTAATAGGGGTTGCAACAATTTCGGCAGATACTTTTAGAAATAGAGGGTCCAGATTGTCTAGCCCGGCTGATTTGTAGGGGTCCAGATTTTGCAGCTCTTTCAGAACATAAGCTATCTGGTTTTGGGTGAAGGAGAAATGGTGGGGGTTTTGGCGGGTTGCTGCGGAGGGTGCCGGGCAGTTGATCGGGGTAGGGGTAGCCAGGTGGAAAGCATGGCAAGCCGTAAAGAAATGCTTATTGAAATTCTCAATTATAGTGGATTTATCAGTGGTAACAGTGTTTCCTAGCCTCAGAGCAGTGGGCAGCTGGGAGGAGGTGCTCTTATTCTCTACGGACTTTTGTGTCCCAGAACCTTTTTGAGTTTGTACTACAGGATACAAATTTCTGTTTGAAAAAGCTAGCCAGTGTATATTTGTTCCTAACTTCCCTGAAAAGTTGCAAATAACGGGGGCTATTCGATGCTAATGCATAACGCCACATGATGTGTCTGTGCTGGTCAAGGGCAGACAGGTTTGGAGTGAACGAAGGACTATATCTATTCCTAGTTCACTTTTTTTTTGAATGGAGCATGCTAATTTAAGATGGTGAGGAAGGCACTTTTAAAGAATAACCAGGCATCATCTACTGACGGGATGAGGTCAATGTCATTCCAGGATACCCCAGCCAGGTCGATTAGAAAGGCCTGCTCGCAGAAGTGTTTTAGGGAGCGTTTGACAGTGATGAGGGGTGGTCGTTTGATCGCAGACCCATTACGGATGCAGGCAATGAGGCAGTGATCGCTGAGATCTTGGTTGAAAACAGCAAAGGTGTATTTGGAGGGCGAGTTAGTTAGGATGATATCTATGAGGGTGCCCGTGTTTACGGATTTGTGGTTGTACCTGGTAGGTTCATTGATAATTTGTTCGAGATTGAGGACATCAAGCTTAGATTGTAGGATGGCCGGGGTGTTAAATAAGAATGTCCCAGTTTAGGTCATCTAGTAGCATGAGCTCAGAAGATAGATGGGGGGCAATCAATTCACATATGGTGTCGAGGGCACAGCTGGGGGCAGAGGGTGGTCTATAGCAAGCGGCAACGGTGAGAGACTTGTTTCTGGAAAGGTGAAGTTTTAGAAGTAGAAGCTTGAATTGTTTGGGTACAGACCTGGATAGTAAGCCTGCAGAGTTCTGTCTATCTTTGCAGTAGATTGCAACACCGCCCCCTTTGGCAGTTCTATCTTGTCGGAAAATGTTATAGTTAGGGATGGAGATTTCAGGGTTTTTGGTGGTTTTCCTAAGCCAGGATTCAGACACAGCTAAGACATCCGGGTTGGCAGAGTGTGCTAAAGCAGTGAGTAAAACAAACTTAGGGAGTAAGCTTCTAATGTTAACATGTATGAAACCAAGGCTTTTACGGTTACAGAAGTCAACAAATTAGAGCACCTGGGGAGTGGGAGTGGAGCTAGGCACTGCAGGACCTGGATTAACCTCTACATCACCAGAGGAACAGAGGAGAAGTAGGATAAAGGTACGGCTAAAGGCTATACGAACTGGCCGTCTAGCACGTTCGGAACAGAGAGTGAAAGGAGTAGGTTTCTGGGCACGATAGCATAGATTCAAGGCATAGTGTACAGACAAAGGTATGGTAGGATGTGAGTACATTGGAGGTAAACCTAGGCATTGAGTAATGATGAGAGAGATAGTCTCTAGAGACGTTAAAATCAGGTGATGTCATCGCATATGTAGGAGGTGGAACAACATGGTTGGTTAAGGCATGTTGAGACAATTCAGACAATTAGCAGGCCGGGGCTAACAAGCTAGCAGTTAGTAGGCCGGGGCTAACAAGCTAGCAGTTAGCAGACTGGCGCTAGCAAGCTAGCAGTTAGCAGACCGGGGTTAGCAAGCAAGCAGTTAGCAGACCGGGGCTAGGGGGCTAGCAAGCTAGCAGTTAGCTGACCGGGGTTAACAAGCAAGCAGTTAGCAGACCGGGGCTAGCAAGCTAGCAGTTAGCAGACTGGGGCTAGCAAGCTAGCAGTTAGCAGACCGGGGCTAGCAAGTTAGCAAAAGGTTCTTTGGGGGACGTCGCGATGGAGGTAAGTCTGTTTTTGCCTCCTCGTGCGGTGACGTTGATAGACCAGTCGTGGATTAGTAGGGTTCCAAGTAGCTCTAGATAGCTAGCAGGTTAGCGGTTAGCAGAATGGGCCTTCAGCGGGCTTCGCGCCTGAGGGCTTGTTGGAATCCTTTTGCAGATTATGTCGGTATTCCAATCGTAGAGGATCGGCAGGGTTCTGTGCCCGGAAATAAGATATTTCAGTTTTTTTTTATAATACATTTTCAAAAATGTCTAAAAACCTGTTTTCGCTTTGTCATTATGGGATATTGTGTGTAGATTGATGAGGAACATTTATATTTAATTTAATCCATAAAAAAAAAAGATTGTAACGTAACAAAATGTGGGGGAAAAATCAAGGAGTCTGAATACTTTCTGAACTCACTGTATGTATGGAGACTGTTTAGTGCCAAAAACATGTAAAGAAAACAACAAATGTTTCCTTATCTTTCTTATATGTCTCAGATATAGGACAGACACTTCAGAACAAACTTTCTATTGATTTTTGGGGGGAACTTGGGGGAACTTTTTGGGGGGAATCTGTTGTTACAAGTTGTGAATCTGTTATTCAATGCGTTTGTATGGGCTAATAGCAATAAAACCAAATACAATATTTCATCAAATATTGTTTTTATTATAATATTTTTGAAACTTCAAGGGATCTAAAAATTCTAAATCAAATAGCCAAATGATCCTTGGTATGACCTTCTTAAAACAATATACAGTGGCTTGAGAAAGTATTCACCGTCCTTGGCATTGTTCCTATTTTGCTGCCTTACAACCTGGAATTAAAATGGGTTTTTGGGGGGTTTGTATCATTTGATTTACACAACATGCCTACCACTTTGAAGATGCAAAATATTTTTTCTTGTGAAACATACAAGAAATAAGACCAAAAAACAGAAAACTTGAGAGTGCATAACTATTCACCCCCCACCCCCCCACCCCCAAGTCAATACTTTGTAGAGCAACCTTTTGCAGCAATTACAGCTGCACATCTCTTGGGGTATGTCTCTATAAGCTTGGCACATCTAGCTACTGGGATTTTTGCCCATTCTTCAGGGCAAAACTGCTCCAGCTCCTTCAAGTTGGATGGGTTCCGCTGGTGTACAGCAACCTTTAAGTCATACCACAGATTCTCAATTGGATTGAGGTCTGGGGTTTGACTAGGCCATTCCAAGACATTTAAATGTTTCCCCTTAAACCACTCAAGTGTTGCTTTAGCAGTATGCTTAGGGTCATTGTCCTGCTGGAAGGAGAACCTCCATCCCAGTCTCAAATCTCTGGAAGACTGAAACAGGTTTCCCTCAAGAATTTCCCTGTATTTAGCGCCATCCATCATTCCTTCAAATCTGACCATTTTCCCAGTCCCTGCCGATGAAAAACATCCCCACAGCATGATGCTGCCACCACCATGCTTCACTGTGGGGATGGTATTCTCGGGGTGATGGGAGGTGTTTGGTTTGCGCCAGACATAGCGTTTTCCTTGATGGCCAAAAAGCTAAATTTTTGTCTCATCTGACCAGAGTAACCTTCTTCCATATGTTTGGGGAGTCACCCACATGCCTTTTGGCGAATACCAAACGTGTTTGCTTATATTTTTCTTTAAGCAATGACTTTTTTTCTGGCCACTCTTCCGTAAAGCACAGCTCTGTGGAGTGTACGGCTTAAAGTGGTCCTATGGACAGATACTCCAGTCTCTGCTGTGGAGCTTTGCAGCTTAATGCCCTCCTTGCCTGGTCCGTGAGTTTTGGTGGGCGGCCCTCTCTTGGCAGGTTTGTTGTGGTGCCATATTCTTTCCATTTTTTAATAATGGGATTTAATGGTGCTCCGTGGGATGTTCAAAGATTGGGATATTTTTTTGTAACCCAACTCTGATCTGTACTACTCCACAACTTTGTCCCTGACCTAATTGGAGAGCTCCCTGGTCTTCAAGGTGCCGCTTGCTTGGTGGTACCCCTTGCTTAGTGGTGTTACAGACTCTGGGGCCTTTCAGAACAGGTGTATATATACTGAGATCATGTGACACTTAAATAAAGTCCACCTGTGTGCAATCTAACTAATTATGTGACTTCTGAAGGTAATTGGTTGCACCAGATCTTATTTAGGCTTCACAGCAAAGGGGGTGAATACATATGCACGTACCATTTTTCTTTTTTTTTTAATAGAACATTTAACAAGTTATTTTTTTCATTTCACTTCACCAATTTGGACTATTTTGTGTATGTCCGTTGCATGAAATAAAAATAAAAATCTATTGAAATTACAGGTTGTAATGCAACAAAATAGGAAAAACGCCAAGGGGGATGAATATTTTTGCAAGGCACTGTAGTTTAGTAGAACCATACTGAGCCATTGGAGATCAAGCTAGCCTATATTTCAGTACAGGCCTAAGTGCAACAGACAGTCTAACTTTTTTTATTTCACCTTTATTTAACCAGGTAGGCAAGTTGAGAACAAGTTATCATTTACAATTGCGACCTGGCCAAGATAAAGCAAAGCAGTTCGACACATACAACAACACAGAGTTACACATGGAGTAAAACAAACATATAGTCAATAATACAGTTGAAAAATAAGTCTATATACAATGTGAGCAAGTGAGGTGAGATAAGGGAGGTGAAGGCAAAAAAAAGGCCATGGTGGCGAAGTAAATACAATATAGCAAGTAAAACACTGGAATAGTTGATTTGCAGTGGAAGAAAGTGCAAAGTAGAGATAGAAATAATGGGGTGCAAAGGAGCTAAATAAATAAATAAATACTTCTAAACGAATGTGTCAGTGCTGAATCAAGGTTGTTTTTCTGATTTAGTTGGCCTATGTGCAGGCTAAATGGTGTCATGAGGCAACACATTTGTGGGTTTTCATCATTGGGTTTGAGGTATAAACATTACGTCATTTATAGACCTCTGAGTTTCAGCTTCTGTTATCATCAAACAAAGCCCCATAGTCATTGTGACTTTCTGTATATTCCAATTTGCTCCTTGAGTGTGTGTTTTTCCCCTCGTCTTTCCACTACGGACAGAGATCCACATGTTTTCAATCAGATTTGTCCTTTGATTTTCCAGAAAATGCCTGCGATACAGCCCAGCGCAGGCTGTTCCACCACTGTGGAGACATTGTCTGAAGCAGTGGCCTGCAATAATGCCACACACACACATATTACACACAAACACACACACTATGGACACATGGATGCCAGCGCACACACACACACACACACACACACACACACACACACACACCACACACACACCCAACACCACACACACACCCACACACACACACACACACACACACACACACACACACACCAAAATACAGTACATGTGTGCTCTGATGTTCAAATACAAAGTCTTGTTAATCTTAATGGTGAATCAACAGGCCTCCCAGGTCGAGAGAGAAAAGTTCCTTGCTACTTTCGTGACCCAGCTAGATAAAGATAGAAACGGCATTTGTTTGTTTTTTGTAATTCCCCTCGCAGACCTTTGATGAGCTGACAACAGGGCAATTTGGACGGTCCATTTGGGTGCGAAGGCTTCAAGGTGGCAGCCAAGGGTCAGTTCATAAACACACACACATTCGCACACACATTCACACACACAAAAAGAAACACAAATAAAGAGTAGTGTCTGTCTTCCACCCCTTTGCCTCTTTCTCTCACTCGCTCTTGTTCAAACCTGACCGAACATATTATAATTTCAAAGAAACACTAGAATTACAGAACACTACTTTGCATTATTTAAAATTCCTTCCTTCTCTCTTGGGAAACACACCCGACTGAAAGTCAGGAATTCATGGACTTGTTTTTCAATGCATTGTCTTGCATTGAGATGGATAGAGTGATGGATAGTGAGAGAGAGAGAGAGAGAGAGAGAGAGCAAGGGAGAGAATGAGAGCGGAAAAGAAAAATAACATTTTGTGTGCAGATCTCTTACTGCCAAGCATTGTCTGCTGCTCTGCCCATGACCTTGCAAAGGTAGAGAGAGGGACGGATAGAGAGACCGATTGATGAAGGGATGAATAGATGGGTGGATGGATAGATAGATGGATGGATAGAGAGACTGCAGTCCCCTTTCTGACAGGCCACTGTGAGAGTGCCAACCCCCTTTGGCTCTGCAGCTAGCAAGGGCAGCTCTCAGACCGCGATCCTGTGGCTTGGAACGGCCCTCCCGAGAGCTCAGAGTGCTCCAACAGGGAATATTCCCTGCCAACAGTGGTGTGAGATTCCAGTCGGTTCACACCCCACCATCACACACTCCCACATGGCGTCCCCCTGATCTACAGAACACCGTGCCACCCGCCAGCAAGGAGAGGAGTGTGGAGCGGGAAGAGGGGTGTGGAGCGGGGAAGAGGGGTGTGGTCTGCACAATAAAATGCAAATTAAAATGACTTAGAAAATCATCACATGTTGATTTTCTGGATTTTGTTTAGATTCCGTCCTTCCTTCTATCAGACTATTGATGTACCGTATTGATAAGAACATATACAGACCTCTACATGCTTTCTAAGTACGGCTAAAACTGCTAAAATTGTCAAGTGTATCCAATAACTGCTGTCTACATGCTCGACAATTCCGCAACTGTATATATATATATGTATTTATAATGTAGTTGTATGTATGTGTATGTGTATATGTATGTATTTTACAGTGGCTTGAGAAAGTATTCACCGTCCTTGGCATTGTTTCTATTTTGTTGCCTTACACCTGGAATTAAATAGATTGTTTGGGGGCTTTTGTATCATTTGATTTACACAATCATGCCACACTTTGGGAAGATGCAAAATATAATTTTATTGTGACAACAAACAAGAAATAAGAACAAAAACAGAACTTGAAGCGTGCATACTAGGCTATTCCAAGACATTTAAATGTTCCGCTTAAACCACCTCGAGTGTTGCCTTTAGAGTATGCTTAGGTCATTGTCCTTGGCAGGACTGGAAACTGGCATCAGTTGAAGTATATTGGAAGGCACTAATACAGGAATTTCTGAAGAATTTCCTGTTTTACGCTTCCAGACATTCTGAAACTGGACGATTTCACCTTCCAGTCAGTGAAACATCCCACAGCATGATGCTGCACAAACATGCTTCACTGTGGGGAGGTATTCTCGGGTGATGAGGATGTTGTGGTTTTGCAGCATGACTAAGTATTGTCATTTTTGTCAAACTTCAAACGTGTTTGCCTTATATTGTTTCTTTAAGCAATGCTTTTTTCTGGCCACTCTTCCGTAAAGCACAGCTCTGTGGAGTGTACGGCTTAAAGTGGTCCTATGGACAGATACTCCAGTCTCTGCTGTGGAGCTTTGCTAGATCTTTCCAATGCCCTCCTTGCCTGGTCCGTGAGTTTTGGTGGGGGCCTCTCTTGCAGGTTTGTTGTGGTGCATATTCTTTCCATTTTTTAATATGGATTTAAGGTGCTCCGTGGATGTTCAAAGTTGGATATTTTTTAACCCAACTCTGATCTGTACTACTCCACAACTTTGTCCCTGACCTTTTGGAGAGCTCTTGGTCTTCAGGTGCGCTTGCTTGGTGGTACCCTTGCTTAGTGGTGTTCAGAACTCTGGGGCCTTCAGAACAGGTGTATATATACTGAGATCATGTGACAAAATGTCCACTGATTGACATACTCTTAAAATTATGTGACTTCTGAAGGTAATTGGTTGCACCAGATCTTATTTAGGCTTAAAAAAAGGGTGAATACATATGCACGCACCACTGTTTACATA
>NW_019944488.1:9845-30272 GCF_002910315.2 Salvelinus sp. IW2-2015 | reverse complement strand
AAAAAAAAAAAAAACATTTTTAAGAAGTAATTTCTCTAATTTCACCTCACCAATTTGGACTATTTGTGTATGTCCATTACATGAAATCCAAATAAAAACCATTTAAATTACAGGTTGTAATGCAACAAAATAGGAAAAATGCCAAGGGGGATGATGTCACAACTTCTGCCGAAGTCGGTTCCTCTCCTTGTTCGGGCGGCGTTCGGCGGTCGACGTCACCGGTCTTCTAGCCATCGCTGATCCACCTTTCATTTTCCATTTGTTTAGTCTTGTTTTCCCACACACCTGGTTTACATTTCCCTCATTACTTGTCGTGTATTTAACCCTCTGTTCCCCCCATGTCTGTGTGTGAAATTGTATATTGTCAAGGTTGGCACGCTTCCGGCTGGTTTGCACCGGGTTTTGTTTTATACCCGTGCTTTGTGGCAGCCGGTACTTTGTGCTGCCTCACTTGTTCGTTGGGCATTTGTTTTGTGACGAGGTTGCGTTCTGTGCAAATKATTGCCTAAGTAAAGTGCTTAGTCCACTCATCTCTGCTATCCTGCACCTGACTTCCATGCACCAGCTACACTCACCCCTTGACAAATTAATTATTTTGCAAGGCACTGTATATGTATATGTACTGTATATTTGCATAAAAATACATGGGGGGATTGGAAGTGATGCAGACAATTACATTGATTGAAGCTGCAATCTGTCTGCAATATTAAAGCTGGTCTACCCCCTAAAAAATAAATACACTAGCTATATATATATACATATAACATCTGTGCTGCTGTTTTAGTTATTCAGTCTCCTGAGGATTAATGCCAAAATGATCTAATAATCGTAATTCTGTATTAAGTAATTTCACGCCATTTTCTTTCTTCCTTTCTCACTCTCTTCCTAGGCATGGCCATTGGCAGAGCAGACAATACATGTCAATAATACATCTGCATCCATTCATTCCCTTTTCATCTCCCCCCGTCTCTCTTTCCAAACCTGTTTCCACCCACTCGGCTCCTCTACCTCTCTCCTTCTCTCTCATCACAAAATATTGCAGATCAGGACTGCACACAGCGCCTTTGTGTGGTTGCCATGGATACCAGTTGCCGTGCCTTCAGACCGATGCTGATATCTGGAGGCCTTTGAGACGTTGCGTTGCATATTCTACTGTGTTCTAGTCAATGCCAAAATCGACATTGCTCGTCCTAATATTTATATATTTTACTTTGAGATTTGTGTGTATTGTTGTGAATTGTTAGATACTACTGCATTGTTGGAGCTAGGAACACGAGCATTTTGTTACACCCGCAATAACATCTGCTAAACATGTGTATGTGACCAATAAAACGTGATTTGCTCCATTGTACTCCATCGGCGTGGGCACAGTATATTGACAGCCATTGAAAACTATCAGCTGGAAAAGCTAAAAGATGTATTCAACTGAGAATTAAGCAAGGGGGAGGAAAGGACAGGAGGGCTAGGAGAAGGTGAGAGAACTCCACTCACACACAGTACTCTGCAATATCTCTTGAGCTGCTACTAGGAAAGGTAAAACCAGTTTTCATTCTACAGATTGATAAAGTGCTATCACCGATTAGAATAACGTAGAATCTTCCATTAAGGAGGGACTACTGAACGGTATGTTTTGTCTCTGCTTCTTTAAGTGATTTCACTAGTCATTGAATTGAGTGAAGAGTGACAGGCAGAGGCAGTTGTAGAATCAGAATCACCTTTATTTGCCAAGTGCATTAACACATAGTCAGAATGT
The DNA here is from genome assembly GCF_002910315.2 of Salvelinus sp. IW2-2015. NCBI lineage: Eukaryota > Metazoa > Chordata > Actinopteri > Salmoniformes > Salmonidae > Salvelinus > Salvelinus sp. IW2-2015. The sequence continues at coordinate 28,519 of NW_019944488.1, read as the reverse complement.
TACTCTGTGATATGGTGCTGCTAGTGATGTACAACATAGTCAGAATGTTACTCTGTGATATTTTGCGGATGCTGCTAGTGATGTACAACATAGTCAGAATGTTACTCTGTGATATGGTGCTGCTAGTGATGTACAACATAGTCAGAATTGTTACTCTGTGATATGGTGCTGCAGTGATGTGATCAACATAGTCAGAATGTTACATCTGTAGTATGGTGCTGCTAGTGATGTAGAAAATAGTCAGAATGTTACTCTGTGATATGTGCTGCTAGTGAGTTACAACATAGTCAGAATGTTACTCTGGTCATATGGTGCTGCTAGTGATGTACAACCATACTCAGAATGTTACTTGGTTATTTGGTGCTGTTAGTGATGGACAACACAGTCAGAATGTTACCTGGTGATATGGTACTTCTTGTAATGTACAACATACTCAGCTTGTTACTCTGTGATATGGTGCTGTTAGTGATAGACAACACATACTCGGATTGCTAATCTACAATATGGTGCCTTTAGTGATAGACAACGTACTCAGATTGTTACTCTACGGTATGGTGCTGCTAGTGATAGACAACATCCCAGATTGTTACTCTGTGATATGGTGATGCTTAGTGATGTACAACATAGTCAGATTGTTACTCTGTGATATGGTGCTGCTAGTGATGTACAACATAGTCAGAATGTTACCTGGTGATATGGTGCTGCTAGTGATGTACAACATACTCAGAATGTTACCTGGTGATATGGTGCTGCTGCTAGTGATATACAACATACTCAGATTGTACTCTGTGATATGGTGCTGCTTAGTGATAGACAACATACTCAGATGTTACCTGGTGATATGTGCTGCTAGTGAGTACAACATACTCAGATTGTTACTCTGTGATATGGTGCTGCTAGTTATAGACAACATACTCGGATTGTTACTCACGGTATGGTGCTGTTAGTGATAGACAACATACCCAGATGTTACTCGGTGATATGGTGCTGCTAGTGAGTACAACATAGTCAGATTGTTACTCTGTGATATGGTGCTGCTAGTGATGTACAACATACTCAGAATGTTACCTGGTGATATGGTGCTGCTAGTGATGTACAACATAGTCAGATTGTTACTCTGGATTATGGTGCTGCTAGTATGGTACAACATACTCAGAATGTTACCTGGTGATATGGTGCTGCTAGTGATGTACAACATACTCAGAATGTTACTTGGTTATTTGGTGCTGTTAGTGATAGACAACACAGTCAGAATGATACCTGGTGATATGGTACTTCTTGTATGTACAACATACTCAGATTGCTACTCTGTGATATGGTGCTGCTAGTTATAGACAACATACTCGGATTGTTACTCACGGTATGGTGCTGTTAGTGATAGACAACATACCCAGATTGTTACTTGGTGATATGGTGCTGCTAGTGATAGACAACATACTCAGATTGTTACCTGGTGATATGGTGCTGCTATGATGTACACATAGTCAGATGTTATCTCTGTGATTGGTGCTGCTAGTGTATACACATACTCAGATGTTACCTGGTGATATTGTGCTTGCTAGTATACAACATACTCAGATTGTTACTCTGTGATATGGTGCTGTTAGTGATGTACAACACACTCAGAATGTTACTCTGTGATATGGTGCTGCTAGTGATGTACAACACACTCAGAATGTTACTCTGTGATATGGTGCCGCTAGTGATATACAAACATACTCAGATTGTTACTCTGTGATATGGTGCTCTAGTGATGTACAACATAGTCAGATTGTTACTCTGTGATTGTGCTGCTAGTGATGTACAACATACTCAGAATGTTACCTGGTGATATGGTGCTGCTAGTGATATACAACATACTCAGATTGTTACTCTGTGATATGGTGCTGCTAGTGATGTACAACACACTCAGAATGTTACTTCTGTGATTTGGTGCTGCTAGTGATGTACAACACACTCAGATTGTTACTCTACGATATGGCGCTGCAGTGATAGACACCATATCAGATTATTTCCGGATATGGTGCTGTAGTGATAGACAACACTACTAGATGTTTACTCTGTGATATGGTGCTGGCAGTGATAGACCCCATACCCAGATTGTTACTCTGTGATATGGTGCTGTTAGTGATAGACAACATACTCAGATTGTTACTCTGTGATATGGTGCTGCTAGTGATAGACAACATACTCAGATTGTTACTCTACGGTATGGTGCTGCCGGTGATAGACAACATACTCAGATTGTTACTCTACGGTATGGTGCTGCTTGTGATCGACAACATACTACGATTTTACTCTGTATATGGCGCTGCCAGTGATAGACAACATACTCAGATTGTTACTCTACGGTATGGTGCTGTTAGCGATAAGACAACATACTCAGATTGTTACTCTGTGATATGGTGCTGTTAGTGATAGACAGCATACTCAGATTGTTACTCTGTGATATGGTGCTGCTAGTGATAGACAACATACTCAGATTGTTACTCTGTGATATGGTGCTGTTAGCGATAGACAACATACTCAGATTGTTACTCTGTGATATGGTGCTGCTAGTGATAGACAACATACTCAGATTGTTACTCAACGTTTGGTGCTGTTAGCGATAGACAACATACTCAGAATGTTACTCTTGTGATATGGTGCTGCTATGATGTACAACATAGTCAGATTGTTACTCTGTGATATGGTGCTGCTAGTGATACACAACATACTCAGATTGTTACTCTGTGATATGGTGTTGCTAGTGATACACAACATACTCAGATTGTTACTCTGGGATATGGTGCTGTTAGTGATAGACAACATACCCAGATTGTTACTCTGTGATATGGTGCTGCTAGTGATAGACAACATACTCAGATTGTTACTCTGTGATATGGTGCTGCTAGTGATACACAACATACTCAGATTGTTACTCTGTGATATGGTGCTTAGTGTACAACAAATACTCAGATTTACTCTGTGATATGGTCTGCTAGTGATACACAACATACTCAGATTGTTACTCTACGGTATGGTGCTGCCGGTGATAGACAACATACTCAGATTGTTACTCTACGGTATGGTGCTGCTTGTGATCGACAACATACTCAGATTGTTACTCTGTGATATGGTGCTGCTAGTGATAGACAACATACTCAGATTGTTACTCTGTGATATGGTGCTGCTAGTGATAGACACCATACTCAGATTGTTACTCTGTGATATGGTGCTGTTAGAGATAAGACACCATACTGGGAATGTTACTTGGTTATTTGGTGCTGTTAGTGATGGACAACACAGCCAGAATGTTACCTGGTGATATGGTACTTCTTCTAATGTCAGCATACTCAGATTGTTACTCTGTGATATTGGTGCTGTTAGTGATAGAAACATACTCAGATTGTTACTCTACGGTATGGTGCTGCCAGTGATAGACAACATACTCAGATTGTTACTCTGTGATATGGTGCTGCTAGTGATAGACAACATGCGTGGATTGTTACTATATGATATGGTGCCGCTAGTGATAGACACCATACTCGGATTGTTACTCTGTGATATGGTGCTGCTGGTGATAGACAGCATACTCAGATTGTTGCTCTACGATGTGGTGCTACCGGTGATATACACCATACTCAGATTGTTACTCTGTGATATGGTGCTGTTAGTGATAGACACCATACTCGGATTGTTACTCTACGGTATGGTGCCGCTGGTGATATACAACATACTCGGATTGTTACTCTGCGATATGGTGCTGCTAGTGATGTACAGCATACTCCGACTGTTACTCTGTGATATGGCGCTGCTAGCAATAGACACCATACTCAGATTGTTAATCTGCGATATGGTGCTGTTAGTGATAGACAACATACCCATATTGTTACTCTACGATATGGTGAGGGCCACAGCTCGGGGGACGAAACTTTTCAGGTAGTGGGAGATTTTGGTCATGAGTGACCTGAACCGCCTGCCAGAGGTTCATTTTTGGAGGAGGGGGTGACCGTGGTGGGAGGGGTCGGTGATGATCTTTCCTGCTCGCTTCCTTGCCCTTGAGTTGTGCAGGACCTCGATGGAGGGCAGGGTGGCAGCCGAAAGACCCTCTCTGCAATCCGGACAATATGTTTCAGTTTGCCCTTGCGGCGGGCAGACGCACACCCCAACCCAAACCAGACAGTGATGGAGGAGGTGAGGATGGACTCAACGATTGATGCGTAAAACCGGATCAGGATTGACTGGGAGTTTTTATTTCAGCTGCCACAAGTATTAAATCCGCCGGTGTGCCTTCTTGGTGACCTCTGTGCTGTTGTCCTTCCACTTGAGGTTGTGGAAGATGATGGAATTTGAATGATTCAGCTGTGCCATCAGTCTCGATGGGGAGAGATGGCTCAGTCAAACACAATTTCCACGGTTTTGTTGTGTGTTGAGTTCCAGGTCATTGCGACAGCACCAGGCCACTAGCCGGTCGTCACCACCGACGGACAGAGGCAGTGTTGTGAGTGAAGAGTGACGGACAGAGGCAGTGTTGTGAGTGACGGACAGAGGCAGTGTTGTGAGTGACGGACAGAGGCAGTGTTGTGAGTGACGGACAGAGGCAGTGTTGTGCACAACATCCACATGGGAAAGGTTTATTATTTCAACTGGTCAAACATTATAGGAACTCTGGTTATTTTAGGATTGACATCATCCCCAACCGCAAACATATTAGCTGTATTTTCATTTAGGAAATTATGACAGTTCATCTATTTATCAGGAAATGCAAAAATATACAGATATTGTAACGGATTTCCTCCTCCTCTTCATCCGAAGAGGAGGAGCAGGGATTTGACCAAAACGCAGCGTTGTGAAATGACATGATATTTATTTAAACAAGACGAAAAACGAACTATACTTGATAATAAACAAAATAACAAAACGATGTAGACAGACCTGGACGTAAGAACTACATGTAACGAAGAACGCACGAACAGGAAAAATGACTACACAAAACAAACAAACGAACAAAAAAAACGAAACAGTCCCGTGTGGCGCAACATACACAGACACGGAAGACAACCACCCACAACAAACAATGTGAAACCACCTACCTTAATATGGCTCTCAATCAGAGGAAACGTAAACCACCTGCCTCTAATTGAGAACCATATCAGGTCACCCATTAACCAACATAGAAACACATAACATAGAATGCCCACCCAAACTCACGCCCTGACCAACTAACACATACAAAATAAACAGAAAACAGGTCAGGAACGTGACAGATATGATGATCCCTCTTGATTTTGGCCAACTATGTGCACGTGGCACAAAGACATTGAGACTGATCTGATGTGGCCTTTTAGCTGTTCGACCATTAAATAATAATAAGTGATTGAAATGTGTGGAAGTGGGGCGACATAGATCACTAAATAAATAGGACAATAACATAGTAATATTCAATATTTCATATCAACAGATTATGCTTTTACTCCTGAGAAATATACATTGACTGGCGGATTTGGTGGTAGGCCTACCCCCAAACCCAAAGCCCAACACTTAAGACAATAACATAGTGATTTTGGTCATTTGGGGAAGTGATTTAAAGACCACATGACTGTAAATAAAAGTGAGAGTATAAGCTTTCTTAAGAACTCATTTACAACAGCCTGTAAATGCACAGGTAGCTTATACACTGTCAAGAGAGGACACAATAATTATTAGCCTAGCTCCATATTTTCCTAATGGATAAAAACATTGTTGCTAATATATACTGTATTTCTTTAAGACAAGTGGAAAAAATAACCAGCCTGTTGATGCAACACCAAACTTAATCGTCAACAATTACTATTCCGTCATATTAATATTCTAATAATGCAACAATGTTTTACAATCGTTACCGATAAAGCTGGCTTCGATCGGTATGTTACATTTAAATTAGGTTTTATAATCACCTGCCATTTTAAAATAGTGAAAAGCTAGCTCCGGTTTCCCTCTTACCCGTGCAATACGGCTTTGATAAAACCATAAAGGTATTGTTTGGGTTTTCAGCTTGATGTATCATAAAAAAAATATATAAAAAAAATAGACATACATGTTCAAAGTGCAATTTAGTCTGATATAATCCATGATGTGGTAAACTTCATATGAGCACAATTATTAGCTGTTCCTGGAAAAGTTACTCTAACGTCAATCTAATACGCTGTATTCATCTCCACCACAGTGTATTAATACTATAGAAAGTATAATACTCTGTACCAGAGAACACAGGATAAAAACACAAAGCTACAGTGTTCATGATTAAACATAGTTCAAAACAACCCTTTTAAAGTGTCATGGAAACATTAACTTCACACCACATGGCTACTAAAGTCCAGGATGCAAAGTGCAGCCTCTGACCCCACCAGTCCATGACCCCTGACCCCTGAACCTTGACTTTCTCATGCCAAACCAAGGGGGGCACAAATTCAAACTGGACACAAGCTACAGTCCACACAGGTACAAAACAAGTTCACGCCAACAAAATAATACATCTCCATTTGATTCAAGTACAAGACAAATGGTAAACATTCAATGCAAAATAGTAAGTTATTCATGTTTTAAAATAGAGAGTACAAAAATACTTATAGGGATATAGGGGCTATGATATTGGAATTCATTGCAGCTCGCTATGGAATGTTTAATACTCTCGTCATCATCAGTATTCTTAACGATGGGCTTGTCAGAACATGGCCCAGGGGCAACCTACAGTCCACTTAAAGATTCATAACTGTTTACTACTGTATACTAGAAAGATCTTGACCTCTATCTACAGCTCATTCGGAAATTATTCAGACCCCTTCACTTTTTCCACATTTTGTTACGTTACAGCCTTATTCTAAAATGCATTTTCCTCAATCTACACACAATACCCCATAAYGACAAAGCGAAAGTTTATAAAAAATTAAGAACAGAAATATCTTATTTGCATAAGTATTCAGACCGTCTGCTATGAGACTCGAAATTGAGCTCAGGTGCATTCTGTTTCCATTGATCATCCTTGAGATGTTTCTACAACTTCAGTGGAGTCCACCTGTGGTAAATTCAATTGATTGGACATGATTTGGAAAGGCACACACCTGTCTATATAAAGTCCCACAGTTGACAGTGCATGTTAGAGCAAAAACCAAGCCAAAGGAATTGTCCGTACAGCTCCGAGACATATATTTTTTTATTTAACTAGGCAAGTCAGTTACGTACAAATTCTTATTTATAATGAYGGCCGACCGGGTAACAGTGGGTTAACTGCCTTGTTCAGAGGCAGAACAACAGATTTTTACCTTGTCATCTCAGGGATTCAATCCAGCAACCTTTCGGTTACTGGCCAAACACGCTAACCACTAGGCTACCTGCCACCCCACTAGGCAACCTGCTGCATTGTATCGAGGCACAGATCTGGGGAAGGGTACCAAAACATTTCTGCCGCATGGAAGGTCCCCAAGAACACAGTGGCCTCCATCATTCTTAAATGGAAGAAGTTTGGAACCACCAAGACTCCTCCTAGAGCTGGCCGCCCGGCCAAACTGAGCGATCGGGGGAGAAGGGCCTTGGTCAGGGAGGTGAACAAGAACCCGATGGTCATTCTGACAGAGCTCCAGAGTTCCTCTGTAGAGATGGGAGAAACTTCCAGAAGGACAACCATCTCTGCAGCACTCCACCAATCAGGCCTTTATGGTATTGTCTTGGTCCTCCGTTCATTTTGATGAACAATTTACCTACTTTTACCAAAGAGCAGCTTCTGTCTACCAAAACAAACTATTGTGTACCTCAGCAGCGCTTCCCTTTATTTTTTTACACATGACAGCCCGCTTGGAGTTTGCCAAAAGGCACCTGAATGACTCTGACCTTGAGAAACAAGATTCGCTGGTCTGATGAAACCAAGATTGAACCCTTTGGCCTGAATGTCAAGTGTCACGTCTGGAGGAAACCTGGCACCATCCCTACTGTGAAGCATGATGGTGGCAGATTCATGCTGTGGGGATGTTTTTCAGCAGCAGGGACTGGGAGGCTAGTCAGGATCAACGACCCTAAGTACACAGCCAAGACAACGCAGGAGTGGCTTAGGAACAAGTCTCTGAATGTCCTTGAGGGGCCCAGCCAGAGCCCCGACTTGAACCCGATCGAACATCTCTGGACAGACCTGAAAATAGCTGGGCAGCAACGCTCCCCATCCAACCTGACAGTGCTTGAAAGGATCTGCAGAGAAAAATGGGAGAAACTCCCCCAAATACAGGTGTGCCAAGCTTGTAGCGTCATACCCAAGAAGACTAGAGGCTGTAATCGCTGCCAATGGTGCTTCAACAAAGTACTGAGAAAAGGCTCTCAATACTTATGTAAATGTGATATTTTTGTTTTTATTTGTAATAAATTTGCAAAAATGTCTAAAAATCTGTTTTTGCTTGGTCATTATGAGGTATTGTGTGTAGATTGAGGAAATAATTTGATCAATTTTAGAATAAGGCAGTAATTTAACAACATGTGGAAAAAATTAAGTGGTCCGAAAACTTTCCGAATGCACTGTATATGTACATATCTAGCCAAATGACCTCCTATCCCTGCATGTGGACTCGGTACTGGTACCCCGTGTATATAGCCAAGATATCATTACTCATTGTGTATTTTTATATATTTTTCTCTCTGCATTGTTGTGAAGGGCCCATAAGTAAGCGTTTCACTGTTAGTCTACACCGGTTGTTAACGAAGCATGTGACAAAATCCGAGTTGATATTAAAGGCTGGTCTTCAGATAATGTTGTTATTCTGAGAAAGATGTGAAAAGTGACTGTTTTAGTGTATGAAGAATGTCACTGTTATTCTAAACGATACTCCGGTTGATTTGTTGTTGTAACAGAACCACAAAAGAACCAGCTTAGCATGATGGTAATGACACATTATTATTTACCACAGAAAACCAACTTTTAAACCATGACAGTACATTCACTGCGGGTGCCTATAATCCATGCTGAGCCACCTCCACAGCAAATTCTCAAGTGTACGGGGCCACACTTTTCAGAGTTAAATTAACGCTTTGCTTAGTGTAAAGCCTTATTTGCATATTTCCCAGAGTGCCTTACCTTTCGATTGAATTGTATAGTTACCACTCATGACTATATTTGTTAGTGACAGAGACATGGTTGTTGCAATCATTCATTTTCAGCCCTGTGGTCTTCACCAAGTGCGATCCTAAGTGAATGTTATCATTAAAATGTAATTATATAAGACAATAATATAAATGTTTCATAAGGCCTTACTCCATTTCAGGCCTGCAAGTCACATTATGCTGGCTTGCAAAGTGATGTGTAATTCCTATTGGAATCCAGCCACAGGGATATCCAATTTTGTTTACATTCTTTCACCCGACTTCCAGGGTTGGGAATACTAAGATATGAGACTACCTAACGCATCTAAACTGGAACGACCATTTCAGTAAAGGGTGCATTAAGTCCAAGTAACAGATTAGATTATTTTAGAAAAATKTATGTTATTTATATTTTAAGGTCCAATGCAGCTGTTTTTATCTCAATATCAAATCATTTCTGGGTAACTATGAAGTATCTTATTGTGATTGTTTTCAATTAAAATGGTCAAAAAGGAACCAAAAATAGCTTCTTAGCAAAGAGCAATTTCTCAAGCAAGACTTAARACTGTCTGGGACAGTGGGGAAGGGGAAAAYTGAAAACTAGCCGTTATTGACAAGGTAGTTTGGAACTCTCTTATTGGTCTATTAACTAATTTACAGCCTGGTGATGACATMAGGCAGGCCAAAACTCCATCCCACTAAAACAGGCTGAAATTTCAGGCGGTCTTTTCAAACAGCTCTTACACTAAAAGGGCATTATCATTATTTTCACAATTTCACAGTATTATTCCAACCTCATAGTGTGGAAATATATATAACATACTGGATAATCACTTTTTTGACTGCACTGAGCCCTTTAAGTAGAATAACATCAATTAATCAATGTGCATGCAAAAAAACATAGATATTTAAACAAACAATTCTAAAATTCAACCTGCAATAGAGCATGCTGGGAAATATGATAATGATGGCAGTGGTTTTGGTTCAACTCTGGTTATTAACACCAACACTGTGGTTCTTTAAATATTTACAGTGCTAATTTAACTCCTGAATCAACACTAGAAACACTACACCTAAAAAGCAACACTAGTTAACACTGGCCAATTTGCTGTGTAGAGAAACACAAGGCTTGTATCTAATATGTAAATCGACAAATGTACCACGAATACCCATCAATTGAAATAGCGACTCCGAGCTCTTGCGGCCATCAACACAGATTCAAGTGCAAAGGTAAAGCAGTGCTTTAGTTCATGTTGCATTGGTTATAGGTCATAACAGTTGGAGCCTTGGCTTGGTTCTGAGTTCTACAGTTCAGACAGTTGGCCAGCAACTTGAGTCTCTAGTACATTGTACAGAGAGAGCAAGGGTTGTCCCGTCTGTGAGCTACACACGTCCACGAGCTCAGAGTCAGTTCAGCATGCCTGTCCACAGGGATATGAAGGACAGAGAGAAAGCGATGAAAGAAGGAACGAGGCCCACACAAACACACACAGAGGCAGAAACAGACAGGGAAAAGGTGCCTTGGTGGCAGTTTGGATAGAACGTGGAGGGATACGTACTGTATGCTCCATCCAAATGTCATCAATTATCCATTGTACAATCGTTCAAAAGCTTGTTACTCAGTATCGTCCACTCCAAGAACATGTTGCTGAGCCGTCGTCCAATCCTGGAGGTCGTTACTGAACCACTGTCAAATGCTAGAGTGTGTTACTGAACATGGGCCAATGCTAAACTTTTTACCTGAGCATCGTCCAATCCTGGGGCCGGTTTCACCGGGTTGTAAGTGGATCGTTACTCTATGTCCGACGTAAAACGCACTCTATGCCGGACCTAAAAATGATACCTGTTGCACCACCTGGTCGTAAGCCCTTCTATGAGCTATGACTGGGCATAGACTACATCTAGTAGGGAGCAGCCGTAGGGTTAAATTGGGACTCTCTTCATCATGATAGCGATCTATATTTTCAAAAGGATATGAGTCTCATGTTCATATTTTACAACCTGCGCAGGCTTTTGGAGTTGCCTAATCAATAGCAAAATAATCAATGCGAGTCAATAGCAAAATAATACACTTGATTTATGCTACATTATAACATGCTAAATGTGTGATATCTATTCCCACAGTGATTCTTTATGGATCCAACCAGTTCTGGTTAAGAAAACATGCATAGTTGTGGGCTTTGCGAAGTGATGGTAAGTTTAGAAAGCGCCACGAGGATGTTAAAAGCCTACGAATCTCATGAACGTGCATTAGTTTTGTTATGCACAACTGGTGCAACCAGAACCTGGAGCACCATGCCAAACCATCATCCAATCCTAGAGCGTGTTACTGATTATCATCCAATCTTAGAGCGTGTTACTGATTATCATCCAATCCTAGAGCGTGTTACTGATTATCATTCAATCCTGGAGCGTGTTACTGATTATCATTCAATCCTGGAGCGTGCTGCTGAGGATCTCTGACACCTGTGTGTTCGTTTGGTCGTCTGAGTCCACATCCTGGGCTGTCGCTCCTTCATATGCCTCCTCTCCTGACCCCTCCTCTGTGACAACCACCATCACCCCTGCCCCTCTCTCCTCCCGTCCCTCCATCCCTCTCTCCTCTCCCCAACCCCTGTTCTCAGGCGATGTTTCCTTACACGGTTCCACAAAGATCCTCCTGACATGGGGCCTGGGCTCCCTCTGCTCCGCCCCACTGCCCTCCAGGACACAGGAAGCATGACTAACGTATGTCTCCCCCTGAGGGGATGGGAGATCCAGGGGCAGGTCTGCGTCCTTCTGCCTGGTATAGACCCCCTCAGACAGGGACCCAGTGTGGCTGTCGCTGTGGCCCTTTAACCAGTGCTGGGGCCCACTGAAGTAGCCCTGCTGGGCCCCAGCCGCCCCATGGCTCCTGGACAGCAGCTTCCGCTTGGTTGGGGGGTTGGCTAGGGGCCAAAGAGGGGTGTAGGAGTGCTGGTCCTGGGTCGTCTTGGAGAGGGAGAGACCCTCCAGGATTTTGGTGCAAGAAAAGGTGGTCTCTGGGAGGATGAGGGCAGGGGAGAGGGGTGGGCCTGGGGAGAGGGGGAAGGCGGGGGAGAGGGGGAGGTCTTTGGGCTGGCAGATGCTGTACCTGGAAAGGGAAAAAAATATCCATTAGGCTCTGTCAAAAAGACAAAGCAGATTATAGAGGAAAAGAGAGTGGGGGACAGGGACACATCTTTGGAGAGAGGGGGGGCAGGGAAAGGCAGGGCTGGGTGAAAAGAGGTTTATGGGGTCACAAGTGGACTGGACAGGACAAAAGCGGTAGCTCTTTAGGGTAGCAGCTCTATCTTTAGCTGAGCTTGTGTGTCGGGATCAGGGGTTGGAGGTCATTCTCTTCCTGAGCTCGTGTATCTGCAGTATGTCAGGGTCAGGGTTAGAGGTCATTCTCTTCCTGAAGCTCGTGTATCTGCAGTATTTCAGGGTCAGGGTTAGAGGTCATTCTTCCTGAGCTCGTGTATCTGCAGTATGTCAGGGTCAGGGTTAGAGGTCATTCTCTTCCTGAGCTCGTGTATCGTGCAGTATTTCAGGGTCAGGGTTAGAGGTCATTCTGTAACGATTCTCTAATTCCTCCTCCTCGGACGAGGAGAGGAGAGAGGGATCTGAAGACCAATGTGCAGCGAGGTATGATGACATAACTAATATTATTGAATTACGAAACGAACACGAAAACTTGAAAATACAAAATAACAAACACGACGTAGACAGACCTGAACATGGAACTTACATACAACATGAAGAACGCACGAACAGGTACACGACTACAAACAAACGCTACAGTCCCGTGTGGCACGAACATACATACAGACACAGGAGACAACCACCCACAACGAACACTGTGAAACAACCTACCTAAATATGACTCTCAATTAGAGGAACGCCAAACACCTGCCTCTAATTGAGAGCCATACCAGGCAACCCTTAAACCAACATAGAAACAGACAACATAGAATGCCCACCCAAACTCACTTCCTGACCAACTAACACATACAACAAACTAACAGAAATAGGTCAGGAACGTGACATAACCCCCCCCCTTAAGGTGCGAACTCCGGGCGCACCAGCACAAAGTCTAGGGGAGGGTCTGGGTGGGCATCTGACCACGGTGGTGGCTCAGGCTCCGGACGCTGTCCCCACACCACCATAGTCACTCCCCGCTTCTGTATCCCCTCCCAATGACCACCCTCCAACTAAACCCACCTAAATGAAGGGGCAGCATCGGGATAAGGGCAGCAGCTCCGGGCTGAGGGACTCTGGCAGGTCCTGGCTGAGGGACTCTGGCAGGTCCTGGCTGAGGGACTCTGGCAGGTCCTGGCTGAGGGACTCTGGCAGGTCCTGGCTGAGGGACTCTGGCAGGTCCTGGCTGAGGGACTCTGCGGTCTGCTGGACGCTCTGGCTGGTCCTGGCTGGACGGCTCTGGCTGGTCCTGGCTGGACGGCTCTGGCTGGTCCTGGCTGGACGGCTCTGGCTGGTCCTGGCTGGACGGCTCTGGCTGGTCCTGGCTGGACGGCTCTGGCTGGTCCTGGCTGGACGGCTCTGGCAGGTCCTGGCTGGACGGCTCTGCAGGTCCTGGCTGGACGGCTCTGGCTGGTCCTGGCTGGACGGCTCTGGTGGTCCTGGCTGGACGGCTCTGGCTGGCCTGGCTGGACGGCTCTGGCTGATCCGGTCTGGCGGAGGCTCTGCTGATCCGGTCTGCGGAAGGCTCTGGCTGATCCGGTCTGGCGGAAGGCTCTGGCTGATCCGGTCTGGCGGAAGCTCTGCTGATCCGGTCTGGCGGAAGGCTCTGGCTGATCCGGTCTGGCGGAAGGCTCTGGCTGATCCGGTCTGGCGGAAGGCTCTAGCGGCTCCTGTCTGGCGGACGGCTCTGTAGGCTCATGGCAGACGGGCGGCTTTGCAGGCTCATGGCAGACGGGGCGGCTTTGCAGGCTCATGGCAGACGGGCAGTTCAGGCGCCGTTGGGCAGACGGGCAGTCAGGCGCGTGGCAGACGGCAGTCAGGCGCCGTTGGGCAGACGGGCAGTTCAGGCGCCGTTGGGCAGACGGGCAGTTCATACGCCGCTGGGCAGACGGGCACACCTGTAGGGAGGAGACGGAGAGACAGCCTGGTGCGTGGGGCTGCCACAGGACCCACCAGGCTGGAGAGACCTACAGGAGGCTTGATGTTAAGAGGCACCTGAAGGACCGGGCTGTGGGGAGTACTGGAGCTCTGGTGCGCAGCCTTGGCACCACTCCCCCAGGCTGGAATACTACACCAGCCCGTACCCTCCAGAGTGCAGGCACAGGTTGAACCGGGCTGTGGATGAGCACTGGAGATCTAGGCCTACTACGCGCACTTCTCTCTTAGGCTCCACTACCACATTTGCCCGGTACGAGCGGAGCGTAGGCATAGGACGCACTGCACCCTCCCAGCGCTCCGGAGACACAGCACGCAGAGCCAGCGCAGGATACCCTGGACCGAAACTGCGTACCGGAGACCAGACACGCTGAGCAGGCACAATACGCCCCGGCTGGATGCCCACACTCACATGACACTTTCGGGGGCTGCTCTATAGAGCACCGGGCTATGGGCACGCACTGGACACCGTGCGCTAACCGCATAACACGGTGCCTGACCAGTGACGCGTTGCTTATAATAAGCACGAGGAGTGCGCTCAGGTCTGCTACCTGGCTTAGCCACACTCCTCTCTAGCCCCACCCAAAACATTTCTGGGGTTGCCTCTCGTACCTGTCCCGCTGCCGTGCTGCCTCCTCATATCGCCGCCGTCAGCTTTCGCTTCCTCCAGCTCAGCTTTGGGCGGCGATACTCCCCAGCCTGTGCCCAGGGTCCTTCTCCGTTCAAGATCTCCTCCATGTCCATGAATCCTGGGATCTCTGCGGTTGCTGTCGCTGCCCTTTTCCCCGCTGCTTGGTTCTGGTAATTTGGTGGGTGTTCTGTAACGATTCTCTAATTCCTCCTCCTCGGACGAGGAGAGGAGAGAGGGATCTGAAGACCAATGTGCAGCGAGGTATGATGACATAACTAAATTTATTGAATTACGAAACGAACACGAAAACACTTGAAAATTACAAAATAACAAACACGACGTAGACAGACCTGACATGGAACTTACATACAACATGAAGAACGCACGAACAGGTACACGACTACAAACAAACGCTACAGTCCCGTGTGGACGAACATACATACAGACACAGGAGACAACCACCCACAACGAACACTGTGAAACAACCTACCTAAATATGACTCTCAATTAGAGGAACGCCAAACACCTGCCTCTAATTGAGAGCCATACCAGGCAACCCTTAAACCAACATAGAAACAGACAACATAGAATGCCCATCCAACTCACGTCCTGACCAACTAACACATACAACAAACTAACAGAAATAGGTCAGGAACGTGACACATTCTCTACCTGAGCTCGTGTATCTGCAGTATGTCAGGGTCAGGGTTAGAGGTCATCTCTACCTGAGCTCGTGTATCTGCAGTATTTCAGGGTCAGGGTTAGAGGTCATTCTCTACCTGAGCTCGTGTATCTGCAGTATGTCAGGGTCAGGTTAGAGGTCATTCTCTTCCTGAGCTCGTGTATCTGCAGTATGTCAGGGTCAGGGTTAGAGGTCATTCTCTTCCTGAGCTCGTGTATCTGCAGTATGTCAGGGTCAGGGTTAGAGGTCATTCTCTTCCTGAGCTCGTGTATCTGCAGTATTTCAGGGTCAGGGTTAGAGGTCATCTCTTTCCTGAGCTCGTGTATCTGCAGTATGTCAGGGTCAGGGTTAGAGGTCATTCTCTTTCCTGAGCTCGTGTATCTGCATATTTCAGGGTCAGGTTAGAGGTCATTCTCTTCCTGAGCTCGTGTATCTGCAGTATTTCAGGGTCAGGGTTAGAGGTCATTCTCTTCCTGAGCTCGTGTATCTGCAGTATTTCAGGGTCAGTGTTAGAGGTCATTCTCTTCCTGAGCTCGTGTATCTGCAGTATGTCAGGGTCAGGGTTAGAGGTTGTTAGCAGTTGATGTTATTCTTGAATAACACAGACCCCAAAGCAAATCAGGGGGAGAAAAATWGGTTTATTCAAAAATAACAAATCATAGATGTTATGCTGGGAAGTAGATGGTCGATGTTCCTTCTTCCCAGTCCTCAATGATTCTCCACAGAACAAAGTGACAGGATGTAATTTATAACCCCCAACCCTAGCCTGTGGTTGACCAATTAGAATTCCTTGCAGTAAAATTGGGCCAATGGTCAAATAACAAGTATCCTGTTTCAGGCTCAATGTATAGACGATTCAGACCAATGAGATCTTGCCACACGTAGCTATGAGTCCAGGATTGAAACCCYTACACAGATTCGAACCAGATGTTGAACTGAAAAACAACCATTTCCATTGATTGTTAATTCCCTATTTACCTCTAGTCCTCTGTGTTGTGTATTATCTTAAAATATTCTTACAAGGTTGTTCTCATACCTGAGCTTGTGTATCTGCAGTGCGTCAGGGTCAGGGGTTAAAGGTGGTACCTAAGCTTGTGTATCTGCAGTACGTCAGGGTCAGGGTTAGAGGTTGTTATTGTACCTTAGTTCGTGTATCTGCAGTACGTCGGGAGCG
This sequence comes from Salvelinus sp. IW2-2015, assembly GCF_002910315.2. Classification (NCBI taxonomy): domain Eukaryota; kingdom Metazoa; phylum Chordata; class Actinopteri; order Salmoniformes; family Salmonidae; genus Salvelinus; species Salvelinus sp. IW2-2015. Next base: position 11,818 of record NW_019944488.1, on the reverse strand, counting down.
CTGCCTCCCAGGGCGTGCACAGCCTGCCGGGATAGGTCCTGTTGGGGAGAGTAGAGCAGGTCCAGCTCACGGGGGGACAAGGCCTCGCTGGAGTCATAGTCGCTGTCTGTTGGCAGGAACACCTCTGAACAACCGTCCTCATCTGACCCCAGTTGGGAGTCTGAGGGAGGAAACAGACAGACAGACAGACAGACAGGTCAGAAACACCCCATTGGGCACAGACGTCAATTCAATGTCTATTCCACGTTGGTCCAACGTAAATTTAATTGAAATGACATGGAAACAACATTGATTCAACCAGTGTGTGCCCAGTGGGACACATACAGTCCATGTACAAGATAGTGTTGCACACAGACACAGAACAAACTATGATTGTAGAGTGGGGGTATGTGTTTRGCTGAAGATAAAGGCCATCCTTTACGTAATTCCAGTATGTGGAGTGAGGGTGATTTTGTTGTTGTTGTTGTTGTATGCACCGTATCTAGAGATGTGAGTGTGTGCGTCTTGAAGTGCTAACACACCCCTACCCCCCCATCCACAAGAGGAGCATCTTCATCATCATCTTCGATGGACAGCAAAGATGGTGTGTGTGTGTGTGTGTGTGTCATTCTCCTCACCACTAGCAGCCTTCCTGGGTCGTAGCTCAGGTGAGGGTGATGGTGTGGGTAGGTAGTCCATGGTAGAGGATGCTGAGTCACTCTTCTGTGCCCCCTGGTCTGACTCAGGCTTGCTGGCATTGACCAGGCGGGTGATGGGCACACCGCCACTGGGATGCTTGTAGCGGGCATACTGCAGGGCATCAGTGATCCAACGCAGCTCCTGCCACATCTCATCCAGCTGCTGCAATAGAGGACAAAACATCATTATACACATAACACAGTTATAAAGCATCATAGTTAGTATAGTTAGTTATCATAGTTATTATGGTTAGTTGTAGTTGATTATCATAGTTATTATGGTTAGTTGTAGTTGATTATCATAGTTATTTTAGTTAGTTATAGTTGATTATCATAGTTAGTTATAGTTGATTATCATAGTTATTATAGTTAGTTATAGTTGTCTATCATAGTTATAATAGTTAGTTATAGTTGATTATCATAGTTATTATTATTGTCACGATTGTCGTCTGGAGAAGGAGAGGACCAAAACGCAGCGTGGTAAGTGTTCGTCATGTTTAATAGAAACTGAACACTACAAARCAAAACAACAAAGTGACAACCGAAACAGCTCCGTCAGGTGCAACACACACTAAACAGAAATTAATCACCCACAACACAAAATGGAAAACAGGCTACCTAAGTATGGCTCCCAATCAGAGATAGGGATAATCAACGATAGACAGCTGCCTCTGATTGGGAACCACACCAGGCCAAACACATAGAAAACCAACAACATAGAAAAAAGAACATAGACTGCCCACCCTAGTCACACCCTGGCCTAACCAAAATAGAGAATAAAAACCCTCTCTATAGCCAGGGCGTGACAGTTATAGTTGATTGTCATAGTTAGTTAAAGTTAGTTATCATAGTTATTATAGTTAGTTATAGTTGATTATCATAGTGATAAAGCATCATAGTTATTATAGTTAGTCATAGTTGATTATCATAGTTATAGTTGATTATCATAGTTATTATAGTTAGTTGTAGATGATTATCATAGTTATAATAGTTAGTTATAGTTGCTTATCATAGTGTTTATAGTTAGTTATAGTTGATTGTCATAGTGTTTATAGTTAGTTATCATAGTTATTATGGTTAGTTATAGTTGATTATCATAGTTATTATAGTTGGTTATAGTTGATTATCATATTGTTTATAGTTGATTATCATAGTTATTATAGTTGGTTATAGTTGATTATCATAGTGTTTATAGTTAGTTATCATAGTTATTATGGTTAGTTATAGTTGATTATCATAGTTATTATAGTTGGTTATAGTTGATTATCATAGTTATTATGGTTAGTTATAGTTGAT